>NC_056001.1:102765126-103065126 GCF_018446385.1 Zingiber officinale | reverse complement strand
GCATCATCCACCTTGTGGCAAGGTATGAAGTGTGCCATCTTGGAGAATCTATCAACTACCACAAAAATGGAGTCCTTACCTTTTTGAGTACGTGGTAGCCCTAAAACAAAATCCATAGACAAGTCAGTCTAAGGAAAATTAGGAATAGGCAAAGGCGTGTAAAGTCCATGAGGTAATGTCTTAGATTTTGCTTTTCTACACACAATGCACCGTGCACAAAATTTCTGCACATCGTGTTTCATGTGTGGCCAATGAAAATGTTCAAGCAGCATTTCTAAGGTCTTTTGAACCCCAAAGTGTCCCATTAAACCCCCCTCATGTGCTTCCCTAACTAGAAATTTACGCATCGATCCTCTAGGCACACAAAGTCTGTTATTCTTAAACAAGTAGTTGTCATGCCTAACAGACCCATTTTGTGATTTCTTTTTCACATGCAGCATATAATTGGGAAAACTCATTATCATGTACATACAATTCCTTAATATGTTCAAAGCCAAGCAATTTAGTTTCAAGTGTAGCTAACAAATTATACCTTCTTGAAAGTGCATCTGCTACAACATTTACCTTTCCTTGCTTATGCTTAATCACATAAGGAAATTGTTCAAGAAATTCAACCCATTTGGCATGCCTTTTGTTGAGCTTCCCTTGCCCTTTCAAATACTTCAAAGATTCATGATCACTATGAATAACAAATTCTTTAGGCAAAAGATAATGCTGCCATGTTTACAATGCTCTAACAAGGGCATTCAATTCTATGTCATAAGTGGAATAGTTGAGGCTGGCACCTCTTAATTTCTCACTAAAATATGCAATGGGATGACCATCTTGAAGTAAAACAACCCCAATACCCACATGAGATGCATCACATTCAATTTCAAATGATTTGGAAAAATCAGGTAAAGCAAGAATGGGTGCATGTGTGAGTTTATCCTTAAGTGTTTGAAATGCATTTTCTTGATTCTCTCCCCATCTAAAACCCATATTTTTCTTAACAATTTCTTTTAGGGCTGGCACTGTGCTGAAATCCTTCACAAACCTCCTATAGAAACTTGCCAACCCATGGAAGCTCCTAACCTCACTCACACTTTTAGGAGTTGGCCAATCTCTAATGGCCTTAACTTTCCCTTCATCAACCTGCACTCCTTTAGAACTTATGACAAAACCAAGAAAAACCACATGATTAGTGCAAAAAGAACACTTTTCCAAGTTAGCATATAGTTTTTCCTTTCTAAGGACATGCAAGACAGATTGGAGATGTGCAATATGCTCAACAAAACTCTTGGAATATACCAAAATATCATCGAAGTATACTACCACAATTTTTCCAAGAAATTCTCGTAAGACATGGTTCATAAGCCTCATAAAAGTGCTTGGTGCATTAGTTAACCCAAAAGGCATTACCAACCATTCATACAATCCATATTTGATTTTGAAAGCTGTTTTCCATTCATCCCCTTCCCTTATCCTAATTTGATGGTACCCACTTTTTAAATCAATTTTAGAAAAGAAGCAAGCACCATGCAATTCATCAAGCAAATCATCAAGTCTAGGGATTGGATGTCTATACCGAATTGTGATGTTGTTGATGACTCTACAGTCAGTGCACATCCTCCATGTTCCATCCTTTTTAGGCACCAAAATTACGGGTACAGCACAAGGACTTAAACTTTCTCTAACCCATCCTTTTTGCAATAACTCCTCTACTTGATTTTGTATCTCCTTTGTTTCTTGAGGATTGCTCCTATAAGCTGGCCTATTGGGCAGAGAAGCGCCAGGAATAAGGTCTATTTGGTGTTCAATCCCCCTCATTGGTGGCAAATTGTGAGGTACATCCTTGGGAAACACATCCTCAAAATCCTATAAAATAACAACAACATCACTAGGCAAGGAGTTAGGGTTAGATTCCAAGCAAGTTTCCTTGCTCAAAAGAAGAAATATAGGCTGCCTTGTCAAATAAGCTTTCTTCACCTCACTTCCTCTTGTAAACAAATTTTCTATTTTTCTCTCTTTCTTTTCCTCATTCTTTCTTTTCTTTTGAATTTTGTCCTCAAAATCAAGTATTTTCTTTTTCACACACTCTTTCTTTTTCTTAAGCTCTCGCTCTTCTTTTTCTCTTTTCTCTCTCATTTTTATTTGATCCTCACAAACCTCCCTAGGTGATAATGGTACAAGTGTAACTTTGCGAGAATTGTGGACAAAAGAGATCTTGTTGGAGAATCCATCATGGTGATCTCGCCTATCAAACTGCCAAGGTCTTCCAAGAAGAATGTGGCTTGCCTCCATAGACACAATATCACATAGAACTTGATCTTCATATTTGCCAATGGAGAAATTAATTAACACTTGCTGGTTCACTACCAATTCACCACTATTACTTAGCCATTGGAGTTTATATGGTCTTGCATGTGGTGTAGTCTTGAGGTTGAGTTTGGTGACCAACCTAGTGCTTGCCACATTGGTGCAACTTCCACCATCAATGATCATAGAGCATGTCTTTCCTTGAATAAGGCAGCGGGTATGAAAAATATTTTCTCTTTGGTCCTCCTCATGCTCCTTGGCTTGGCTTCCCAATAATCTCCTAACCACCAAGAGATCTCCATCTTGCGCATAGGCTGCTCCATCATTTTCTTCATCGCTTGAGGAAGAGGAATGAAAAGAAATTTCTTCACTAGAGATACTCCCATTATCTCTCACCACCATAGTCTTCTTATTCGGGCATTCGGATGCAATATGACCTTTTCCCAAACACCTCAAATACTTGATATCCCTACTCTTAGAAGTGTAAGAAGAGGTAGTAGGAATAGGCTTCTTAATGCTTGCTTCCTCCTTAGAATTTGAAGAAGAACCCTCCTTCTTTGGCTTGTCCTTCCAACTTGAAGAGTAGTTTGGAGAAGATGATTTCTTCATAACGCCCTTTCTCTTTAATTGTTGCTCTATTTTCATTGCTTGATGCACTAAGTCGTCAAGCTCCACATAATGTTGTAACTCCACAATGTCTCCAATGTCTCGGTTTAGGCCATGGAGAAACCGAGCCATGGTAGCTTCCCTATCCTCCACAATATTGGCCCTAATCAAAGCCACCTCCATCTCCTTGTAGTAATCATCCACACTCCTACTCCCTTGGGTGAGTCTTTACAATTTGTTGTGCAATTCCCTATGGTAGTGGGAAGGCACAAATCTCCTTCTCATCAAAGTCTTCATTTCGTCCCAAGTGTTGATAGGATGCTCTCCATACCTTCTTCTCTCCTTTTGCAATTGATCCCACCAAATTAAGGCATAATCAGTGAACTCAAGGGCAGCCACCTTTACTTTCTTTGCATCATTGTAATTGTGGCATGAGAAAATTTGTTCTATTTTCATCTCCCATGCAAGATATGTTTCAGGATCATTCCTCCCTTGGAAGGAAGGTATCTGGACTTTCACACCTCCTAGATCATCTTCTCGTCTATGGTCTCTACCTCCTCTTTCACGTCTTCTTCCCCCTTCATGCCTCCTTCTTTCTCTTGGTGAATCATAAAATGGTTCACTTTGATGAAATTCTTCATGATTAGAATTGCCCCCACGGTTCGAAACTTTTCTCCTTCAAGTCGGTCCATCCTTTCGTGTATTTCTTCAAGTTGTCTTTGAAGTATTCTCTCAAATTGTTGAGTAAGTGCCTCCATTTGAAGCATATTAAGATCTTGCCTAGGGGAATGAGATGATTTTTCCCCACTCATGCTTGCAAAAAAAAAAAAAAAAAAAAAGAAGATGACAAGGAAAATTACAAAAGAAATGTTAGACGGACCTCACCACTCTACTCACGTGGTTGCACTCAAATTTATCCACTCAGCTTCCTTTATAAGCTCTTAAGGAAAGAACCTTATCAATATATTTCTCAAGACAACAAGTAGACAATCAAGTGAATAAGAAACTAACAAGAGAAATATGAGTAGAACAAGAGAAATAAACGGATAAAACGAGAAATTCAGCAATGATCAAGAGTAATGGAAGGAATATATCTTTGAATTCAGATTTCACAAAGAAATAATATTGAGTCCTTTCAATTCACAAATCCTCCTCCTTTTTTTTCCTTTTTTTTTTTCAATCAGAAATCAATGAGTCTAATGATTCTTTTTTTTTTTTTTTTTTTTTTCGAATTTTCCTTCTTTTTTTTTTTTGAGTTGAGGACCCAAATAGCGAATAGAAATTTATGATAGATAGGGACGAAGAGATCAACAAAGATGGACAAGAACAAAGATTAAAACAAGACACAAACCTGAAAATCAAGGAGCCAAGGCTCTGATACCAAATGATAAACAAACCTTGTAAATTGATCGCCTTGAAATTCAGCTTGGGGAAGGGTATTGACGCCACACTCAAGCAAGATGAGAAGGTGAGTGATAAGTCATGGAGTTTTGATCGCCACAAGTTGCCTTGATAAGATCGAAATTAGTTCTTTGCCTAAGAACAAGAAGGAAGCTCTCACAAAAGAGAAACTCAAATTTTCATTCAAACTTACATGATTTGTCATACAAGAGTTCTCCTATTTAACATCCCTTAAGATCCACTATGCACTAATTATGCAATAAATATCATGCTTGCATGCATGGGTTTTATTATCCACTAATGCAACCACTAATCCCTAATACTAGCTTAATACAACCATGCATGCATGATATTTGTTATACTAGCTTAGGAACTCTCAAAAATGCATTAAAAACTCACAAAGGACATCAAAAGTCACTTTAGAAAAACCCCCCATGCATGCACACGAAAATGGTCCTCATGTTGATCCAATTTCACTTTCAAATTGAAGGAATGTGATCCACTTAGTTGTTGCCTCCATTGTGCATTGATCCTCCTTTTCCTTGAGCCTCATTATTAAGCCTTCCAAAGCTTGCTTCATTCTCTTAGTCTTGGACCTTGTCATGGGTCCCCCAATTCCCTTCAATGCCTCTTCTTGGCTCACATCACTTTCCCTCTCCTCATACAATCTCTTCACGCCGTCCTGTCGACTGACTGTCCGCCTCTGCTGGATCTTCCTCCACGACGATGTCCTCTTTTTTTCCCCCCATTCTGCTTTTTTGTTAGACTTGACTTGTTTCTATTGTCTTTGAACTTCTGCTCCTAAATTTTTTCTAATCCAACTCAGAGGCTTGAATAATTCGAGCGCTAGCAAAAGATCTCCACTACCAGGGATGAGTGGAAATCTTGACCCGCTTGATGCCGTTAATCCGGCAGTCATCGAGAGCTTTCGTAGCCACCACATCCACAGCATGTCGGTCAGCCACCAGGTTCATCCCGGTGTGTCGTTTACGTCCCATGTCGATGGAGGTCACGAGGTAAGAGGCACTGGAGCTGATTGCCGCCGCAGATGCACGGGCATTGCAGCAGTACGAGGAGGCGGACTGCAGTAGCGACAGCCACGGGATAGAGGAGGAAGGTGTAGGAGTAGTGGAGAATGGGGAGATGGAGGTAGATGGACTGTCTGGTCCAAGTCATCTGGATGATACTCAGCCTCTAGTAACAGTGCAACCAGGTGGGAATCAGCTTACCCTCTCGTTCTAGGGCGAAGTGTATGTTTTCGATTCTGTTTCTCCCGAAAAGGTTGGTTTTGTCACCGTCTAGTATTCGGTTTACTCACTGCAGTCCTAAACTTGGAATCTTACTAGTTTTTTCTTCTTTTGTCTGATATTTTAGGTTCAAGCCGTGCTATTGTTACTGGGAGGTCGTGAGATGCAGGTCAGATCAAATCCTTTTCCATCATCTTCTATCCCAACTAAGTTTTGCTTAAACATTACCACATGCCAATTTGCTTTCATGCATTAATGAGTTCAGTGGCTTTTGATATGTGTCAGCGTGGAGATATGCCTCATAGAATTGCATCCTTAATGAGGTTCCGAGAAAAGCAAAAAGAGCGTAACTTTGAGAAGAAGATACGTTACATTGTTCGCAAGGAAGTAGCGTCAAGGTAGGATGGGTGCATCATCTAAAATCATTCCTATAGTGAATGCTTTGTATACACTATTATTTCAATATTAATTTTGGCATGCTTGCAGTTACCTGGTTATTTCAAAAAGATTAGGAAGGGAACACAGATAAAAATGCCTAATTACATTCCTATTTATGATTTTATTATCCATTTCTACAAGCTGCAAAGGATGATATAGCTCTTTGATTTGGTATGGAGATCAGTTAATCAGATTTGTTCTAATAAGTGTTTCTTTTTTTGATATTTTAGGTTACTGGAGAGAAAAGTGGAGAATTTACTGCTCGGCTTCTGGAATTCATCATGTCTGCAATGTCAAAGTTAATAAGCTAATAGTCACTCTTGATTTATAGTTTGGGGGATGATAAGAAATTAGACTTTGCTGTGTAATCTACTGCTTTTGCCATAGCAGAATTCAGAGTTCTTGTAATCATGTGATTAGACAAACGTAAGTGATGATATAACTTTACTCCAAATGGATAGGATTCCTGAGTTCAAGATGCTATCCACTCAAAGTTCTTCTCTTCATAAGGTTTCAAGCGTGCACGCAAGTAGCTCAAGGAATGAACGATGTGCGGATGTTGTTTGGGGATCTCAAAATGTTGATGCACTTGTTCTAAAGGAATCTGAAATACAAGGCACATTGGTTGATCAAAATGAATCAACCCCTGATGTTGATAGCTTCAGGAGTGTTGACTCCTTTGAAGGAGGAAGAAGTTCTTTCAATGGAGCAAGTCATCCCCTAGAGCCAATGGATATTGATATGGTGAAATCAGTCTATGTGGCAATTGACCAAGAGAAATCTGATGCAGGATGTTTAATGAAAGGAATCTCTACAAAAGGTCCATTTATAATAGCCATTTTCGGTTATATTTTTGTTTATGATTTTTCTTCTTGTCTCTTCATGAAGGTCCGAAGTTCTCACTGTGCTTATACTACTACTATTGCACTGAAAGTGATACATGGTATAGAAAGATGGTAAGTATTAATTTGCTAGTTGTCATCAATTTGCTCAAGACATAGCAATGCAGGAATGGCTGCCTCGCCACTCACTACAGAAGTAAGCTGTAAGGCATTTTATTAGTGTTGGGAGTGGGAGGTGAGCCAACATGAGTTTTATTAGTCAATATGCAACAAGATAGAAGGACTTATCATCTTCCTAATCATGGAAGCTATTTGGTATACTTAAACTTAGAGCTAGTCTGGTGTGCAGTTTGGTTAACCTTTGGCTAGGAGTTGGAATATTCTAGAGTTAACAAAAAGTGTACAAGCCAATTTCCAGTATTTTGTTGGCAAAAGTTTCTAGGAATTGATATGTTCCATTCCTTTAGTTGTATCACCTAGAAGAATCCTCAAGGCAGGAGTAGGTAGAAAGTTAATTTAGATACTAACCTCACTATGCAAGTTATCGGGACTGCAACAAATGGTGAATGCCTCTTCTTACTGTACACAATGCATTAGTAGCTGATTTTGTTTACATGCTTTGCAGTACCATTCGTGCTCTATTCGGCATGAAGATCTACGCATTCTGTTGCTTGAAATAGCGGGTGAGCATCGATAACTCAGATTGCAGATTTGATAATTCAGTGATACTGATCTGATCAAACTGTCTTTTGGTTAAGACCTTCATAAAGATGCATAGAAACTGTTCTCATAGAATATTTTAAGGGTTTTTTTTCGATATATTGTTCTTGATGATGCTTGTTTTTCTTTCTTTGTAGGTTGTTGTATTGACATCCAGAGCATAGGAAATCAATACTTCCATTTGCTCAGTTAGTTGTCTCTCTTCCATTTGCTTTGTTTCTTAATTGAAGAGACAATTGTTATAACAATACTTCTAACAGATAACATTACTTGTTTCCTTGTGTAATTCTAATAGTCGGGTTCTCTAATTGTTTGTTTCCTTGAACCTTCCATAGATTGCTATTTTTTCTCTACAACACAGAGAATTTGTATTAAAGTTCGCATATATATATTTTGAATGTGGATAGTGAACTTAATTGATTTTAATTTTTAACTAGAGAGTAAGTGATGAACAAAAGAATAGAAGAAGGCAGAACGTATACCCTCATCGGCTGTTCCGTAAAGGATATCCATCGGTATATATGTATTTAATTGTGGATACTTAATATTATTGCCTCTCTTTGTTATCATCTTTTGCTTTGATATATCAATACCTAATATTCATCCATGTATTATCTTGCTGATTGAACATTTTGTGAATTTAGTTATAGGCATTGTCGTGGTGTCCTTATAATTTTGTTTTTGTTTTGTCTATTAAACTTTGCCTCCGGGAAATAAGCTTGCCGTTTAGTGATTAAATTTGGCTGAGTTAGTAGATGGAGTTTATAGCATGTTGACTGGAATTATGAGCATGTTTTGTATATAAAGATATTTTTCTAGGAACAAAGCATATATCAAATTCCTTGTCTATTTTCAACATTTGCCTAGACAAGTTCTTGTCATTTTGTCAATCCTGCCTATAACTCAACAAGTCCGCATCCTAAATCAATGTTTAGATGCATTTCCCACAGGTTTAGTTAATTTCTTATTGCCACGAGTATCTTTTAAGAATATTTTTGACTGATTATTTAGAAACTCAATGGCAAGGTCAATGACATTCATTGATCTAATAGACAGACACAGGCAGAGTAAACTTATTCTGCGAATTTAAATCTATGTGCATAAGTTTTCCAATGGAAGTTACCAAGACAACTCTAAGTTGGTTAAATTACTTGTATTGTATTAATTTGTATTGCATTAGTTTGTATTGCATAAATTATATTCTGAGACTATAAGTTGGTTACATTGCTTGTATTTTATGTAGATTTATATGAGTAAATCTAATTCTGGAATTCTGGAAATGAGTGTTGTCCTGGAATTGCTTTATATTAGACCTATGCAAAATCATGGAATTGCTTGTATTGCATAAGTTTGTATTTCATAAGTTAAATTCTGAGACTATAAGTTGGTTATATTGCTTGTATTTTATGTAGATTTATATGAATACATCTAAATCAAAATTCTAGAATTCTGGTATTGACTGTTGTCATTGAATTGCTTTATATTAGAGCTATGTGAAATCCTGGAATTGCTTGTATTGCATAAGTTTGTATTGCATAAGTTAAATTCTGAGTAAATAAGTTTGTTATATTGCTTGTATTTTATGTAGATTTATATGAGTAAATCTAAATCAGAATTCTGGTATTGCCCGTTGTCATGGAATTGTTTTATATTAGAGCTATGCGAAATCCTGGAATTACTTGTATTGCATAAGTTTTATTTCTTAGACCATAAGTTGGTTATATTGCTTGTTTTTTTATGTAGATTTATATGAATAAATCTAAATCTGGAATTGATAAGTTTTGTTTAATTTTTCTATTGCAGGTACGTAACTCAGTCAATTCGTGTAGCTTGAGACTTTTGATGCAAGGAGTGAGCTTTGTTAGGTTGTAAATTGCCTTGCTAATGTGTAAAAGTCATATGGAGAACAGTACTGGAAAACATGTGATTTATGCATGGTTTGATACTACTCATCTTGTATATGTGTGGCTACAAGATGAATTATATATGGATGCTTATTTTGTATTTAATGTAGTAAATATTTAGTTTTGTATTGGTGGTTTACTTATTTAATAATAAGATTGGTTGTTTGGTATTAATGAACATTAAAGACAACAGTTAAAAATGTTGTAAAAACTATATAAACTACAACGGATTTTTTTTTTGTAAAAAGTGATAAAAGACAACGGTTTTATCCGTTGTAAAATATATTAAAATTATATACCACAATAGTTTATAACTGTTGTAAAAAAGCAAAACGAGTAAATATTATCTATCACAATGGTTTATTTCTGTTGTTGAAATTATCTACTACAACGGTTTTAAAACGTTGTCGTATCTTTCGTAAACAAATTTTGAGCATATAAACAACAACGGATTCAAAACCGTTGTCGTAGGGCAATACATTCTACAACGCCCTCAGTTACAATGGTTTTTTGACCCTACGACAACGGATAATATTCGTTGTCGTTTGCAGTTTTTGTTGTAGTGAGTGATGATGAGCAACCATTAACGGGTGACCCAGGGCCTGCAGAGGTATCTAATACGACAAGAGTTGGGGATGTAGTTGATGAGGAAGCATGGAGTAATGTGGAGTCCCTGTGATCAACAAAAGAAAAAGAGGTCTTATTAAAAACCATATGCCAAGAAATAAATAGCCTCCTTATAGAAATATGAAAATAACTATAACCCTTGTGAGATAAGTTGTATCCTAGAAAACACACACTTGATGGATCGAAAAGCTAGCTTGTGACTATTGTACGAGCAAGTAAGAGGAAAGCAGCTACACCCAAATATTTTAAGGGACTCATAATCAGGAGACCATTGAAAGAGCATATATCAAATGGGGAATAATAATCCAATGTGACAATGAGAAGTTGATTGATCAAGTTGTTAGTGTCATCCCTAAGAGCCGATTATGAGATAATTAATATGAGATTATTGTATCATATTTTAATAAAAGATAATATTTTATGTTTATTATATTTGCTTTAAATCTATGCAAGTTTGAATAAATATAATAATATCCTAGAGTGGCAGGTTCTGTTCTATAACAGTTGAATTGATTGTTAGAGACTATAGATGTATAAAACACTACTCTAAATTATTCTTAGTCAAATATTAATATACAAGAATAATATTAATATATTAAAACTAGCATATAAGTTAACTTATGACTTAATCTCACAAGTCATGAATATAAGATATCAAGTTAACACATTGGTATATATTAGAAAATATGTACTAAATTGACCTATCATGAAAATATTTTATAGATTGTTATAAGTGTCATAAATATTCTTCTACCTATTAGTATAAACAAACATTTGACTTGAAGTCACTATGATTCCCTACATAAGGAGTTGCGTACTTTAGTATCAACAAACGTCACTTGTAACAAAGTCAATTATAAAATCATTCACTTGTATACAATGAACTATGCAGAGGGATGTGAGTGATGTAGATGAATTTATCCCTTCCATATAACGGAAGTGATATATATAGACCCCTTGATTAAGTAGAACTACTAAAATGTATGGTCATGCTCAATAAGTCAGTATGAGATATTAACCGTATTTGGTTAAGTGTACTCAGAGATAAAAAAACATATAGATTCATGAAAGCATGACACAATCTATGTCTCGTAAATTAATCTAGATGCCATGGACAAAAGCACTAAGTTATACAATAAAATAATCACAAATAGGTTATGTCGGATCTACGACATTTTTGTCACTTGGATAATCATAATGCATTACTAGATGTTACTTATTGGTTGTGTCTTTAAAATGTAATTTTAGAATCATTATCAATATTATGAGAATTTATTAGGTCATACATAGAGAGTGCATCAATTTTAGAGTTTATTTTAGTATGACTAAAATAGAGTGGGCTTAAGTTTTAAATTTGAAATTAGTTTCAAATTTTAAACTTGTTAGATTAATGAGTTAATCTAATGAGATCGTATTAGATTACCTAATACCAGTTAATATAATTGAATCTTAAACTTATTATATTAATAGGTAATCTAATATTTGTTTGGGTTTATTCACATAAGTCCAAATTAAACGAAACACATGTTATTATATAATGTCTTAGTAGATAAGACTTGGACACGTTATTAGATAAAGTCTTATTATATAAGACTTGGCTATTTCGAACATGTCCTATTTAATAAGATAACCCTAAAAGTTAGGGTTTGATCTCAACTTATATATATATACATGATAACTAGAACTACTTGTGAGATCTCAAGAGACTCCAATTGTACTTATAAGATAGGTGACGACTATGCTCACGTGGATATCGTTAGAGGTGTGAATATACTGATCGTGCTGAGATCAGCTAGACTCTCTAGATCTGCAACGATTTTATGCATCAAGAGATAAAATTTTGCACCAACAATATAATTAAAATTCATCTGAATCTTTGTTGGATTCGTTTTTTGCTACATTTTATTGTATAATTTTGCATGGAACCCAACACAAGTATGCCACACTAAAAAATGTTTCATCCCAATAAAGTAAGGGCATAGAGGCATGAGCTAGCATAGCAAGACTTATCTAAGTAATGTGATAAATTTAGCGTTCAACAACACTGTTTTGTTCACCAGAACTTCCACCACCTAACTTCACTCACTAGGGTCCGGCTTCAGTCATCAGAACTTCTACCACCTAGCTTCACTCACTAGGGCACGACTTCACTCACCAGGACTTCCCCTTGTCTAACCTCCAGTTAGGACTAGTTGCTCAGTAGACTTCTCACATGCCTATCCTTTAGTTAGGACTTACCCTTGCTAGTCAATTTTCTCTTCCAAACATTAAACCCTTGGACAAACTGACCAGACTAAGGTACATTGTCAAACATTGAAACCTTAGAGGTCGATTGCATGAACAGTTTTAAGGGTTTGTTCATCACGGTTGCTCTACCATTGTTTCATGTTTTTTTTATATCATGTTTTATTTTAGTTCCTCACATTCATGTATGTTTAGGTACCCAAAATGAGTTTCAATTTTTGGTTTGTAAGTATATATTAAGAAAATGATATCATGTTAGCTCCTCGAACTTCTAAGTTTTGAAATTTGCTTAGTATGCTTGTGCTTACCCTTGCTTCACCTCATGATAGTTTAGTAGGCTATAGGTATGATATGAATTTGCATGCTTATGTTTAGATTTATGATTGTGCTATGTCTAAGTTGCTATGCCTACTCATGGTATGTTGATATACAAGTCTATGCTTAAGCTTACATTATGGATTTGCACGGAAGTTTATGTTCATGTTCTTCAGATGTATGATTATGATACCTTAAAGTGATAATGATAATGATAAAGATTTAATAAGGATACCGTGAGGTAAAAGATCCCAAAGGGACCCTATTTACGGGATAAGGCCCTAGAGGGAGCCCAATATCGGATAGATTGACTGTAACAAAGTGATAATGATAATGATAAAGATTGAATAAGGATACCATGAGGAAAAAAGACCCCAGAGAGACTCCGTTTATGGGACAAGGCTCCAGAGGGAGCCAATATCGAGTAAGTTGACTATGAAAAAATGATTATGATAATGATTTATGGAATACTGTGAGCGAGAAGGCCCAAGAGGAACCCTGTTTACGAGCCAAGGCCCTAAAGGGAGTCTAACACCAGATTTTTCATAGGCCACGACCCAATGACAAAAGGATTGCTGGAGACCCTGCCAACTATAGGCCAAGACACAGTAATGAAAAAGTGATTGCTAATGTCCCACTGCTTAGTATCATGGTTTTACAGCTGAGATTGATCAATCGACCGTATGATGATAGCTAGTCACTTTCAATGATCCTTACCTTAAAAAGATTTTATGATAAATTATGTTTATGTTTATACTTATGTTATGCTTATATACATGCTCATGATTATGTCTGTTTGTATGTTTATGTTATGCTTATGTATAGGCTCATGATTATGTTTATTCGTATGCTTATGTTATGCTTATATATATGCTCATGATTATGTCTATTAGTATGCTTATGTTTATGCTTACGTTATGTTGATGTACATGCTTATGATTATGTCTGTTTGTATACTTATATTTATGACCTCATGCTTATGTCGATGTCTATGCGTATGTTCGTAGTATGTTAGTAGGAAGGTCTCTAATTACCTAGAACGTGGTTTCCCTTAGTACACTAGATTATATGTGCTAACTATTTCATGACATGGTTTTGAATATGTTGAGTCTCTCGATTCATATATTTTAACTTTTTTTTTCAGACAATGGAACAAATGAGACAGGAGACGTTGACTAATGAGCTAGTTCGGAACAATGACAGTACAATCCGAATGCCTTCCAGTTTAATTTCCGCATTTAGCTATGTTATTTTTCCGTCTATGTAATTTTATTTGAACTAAGAAACTACTATGTAAGTATGAGCAAGTGACATCCGCAGTTACATTTATGAATTGTAAAAAAAAACTAAGGACGTTACACTAGTACTGGATGTCCAGCACTATGATCTCCTCTACACCGGCTTCATTCCAAGTTATTATTGTCTTGGCTGGGATTGCATATTCCTCACAAATGAACTGAAATAGGTAATGACCTTTTAGCACATGTAGTACTGGGATTTCGAGATAATATAATTTTTCTGGTTTAGTTTTGTCGATGTTATGATAGTGAACAACGTTATGGTAGGAGTTGTTGTTAGATGTAGATTTTCGGCTATAGGATTGCTGGAATTTGGTAAGTTAAAAAAAAAGGCACTTTGTTGACAAAGGAAAAGAGATTAGGAGAACAATTTTTTTACTTGTGTAAATTGTATTTATTTTTGGCCGATACTATAATGTGTTGTTGATACAATATTATATGGAAACAATGATAAGTGTCTATGGCTTGCAAGTTATTGATTTATGGGATTAAATATGATTCCTAATTATTAGAAGAATTCGAAGATGATTGCTATGTGAAATCTTGAAATTTTGGAAAGTAAATATATCCATAACACCGTGAATTATTTGATATGAGACTATTATGCATTAACTTATTAAATTTATTAATCATATTTAACTCTCTTAATTATTTAATGATCTTATTTTGACTACGCTTGATTGAGTGTAATATTTGATTACAAGGGTGATTATATTTGTTTTGTTTGATATCCATTATTTTTTATAAGAAATGTAATTCGTATTATTATAAAATGACAAAAATATCCTACGATTTCTATCGACGATCGTCGCACTTCTGTCGGAGTTTGCGGCCGTCAACGACCGGCGGCGATGGCTGTCGACGATCGGCGACGACGACGGTCGACGACCGACGGTGATCGACGACCGACGGCGACGGCCGACGACTGGCGACAGCGGCTGGTGACGGGGGGCGACGATCGGCGACGGTCGACGACGGCGGGCGACGGTCGGTGACGGCGGTCTACGGCGACGGTCGATGACGACGACGACGGCCGATGATGACGGTCAGTGGCGGCGGCCGACAACGGTGGTCGACGGTGGTGGCCGACGACGGTGGTCGGCGGTGGCGGCCGACGGTGACGGTCGAAGGCCGACGGCGACGGTCGATGGCAATGGTCGGTGGCGGCGGCTGGCGATGAGCGACAAGCGGTCGGCAGGCGACGAGCGGTCGGCGGACGATGACTGACTAGAGGTATATTCAACATTCAAATTTTGATTAAACAGTGTGCTCATGGTTAACAGACTTCTCGTCCATTATTTTTTTTTATAAATATATAATTTTTAAATAATAATAATAATAATTTTGAAATCGTCTTCCGACTGCTTATGAATCTTGAATCGAATCATGAGTCAATGATTTCAGATCGTGAAACGTAATCAATTTAGAGTCGACATTTTCAGAATAGTCAAATTCAATACAAACTCGTGAGAGGATAGACAGACTTTCTGCCCTTTTTTTATAATTTATAATTTTTAAATATTTTTTAAAATAATAATAGTAATAGGAAATCAGTTTCGAATACTGAACTATAATCAGTTAAGGGTCGACATTTCAAAATCTCGCGAATAGATAATTCAGAACCGTAGAATCGAGGATTCTAAGCCTTGGACGGTGGAGGACGAGGAGATATCTAATTTTGATATTGAGATAGACATATACACATCCCAACTGCCATCAGCTTTCTATCTTTCCTTTCACTGAAAAGGATCGAGTACCGAGTGACCAGGTTCAAGGAGCTGGCTGTCACCTCAAAACCAAGAACATGTGTTTCTTAATGAAATAATTAGCCCATTGGCTTATTGTTCTCAGAGCCAAGCAAGCCCTGCCTTGTCCGGATCAGATCAATCATATGCATCCACTCCCATGCATCTCCTCGCAGGGCAAGAACAAGAACCAAGAAGAATCAGTACGCAACGCGGCGCCCATAATTCTCCTCAATTATTGGACGGGCCATCGTCTCCTCCTCCTCCTCCTCCTCTCAAGGAAACCGAGTCCCACCTCATCCAAATCCACACTCATTCCCTCGTACGCAACGACCCTGAAATCATTCCCTGTGTAAACATGACACGAGCTTTCTTGTCGCTGCGGTCTTCTCCAGTTCCCCAGCTCCAGAAGCATTCATCAAATCCCTTATCTGCGATTGCGACGCCTCCACACGCTTCCTGCCCATCATCATACCTCTCTGCCTTTATATATATATATCTCGAGAATTCAATTCACTCAGCTGTAGATCCCCTGCTCCTTTGGTTGATTTGCAGTAGCTTTCGAGAAATGGAGCTGAGAGAGATCGGGTTCACTCTGCCGCCGGGGTTCAGGTTCCACCCGAACGACCACGAGCTGGTGTGCCACTACCTCTCCAGGAAGGTCAGCGACCAGGAAAGGACCATGGTGGAGGTCGACCTGCACGTTCAAGAACCGTGGGAACTCCCAGGTCAGCCGATCAAAATCGCGCCTTTTTCGTTTTTCTTCGTTATTGTCCACTGACGGGCTTGTGCAGATGCGGCTAAGCTGGGCGCCGACGAGTGGTACTTCTTCAGCTTCCGCGACCGCAAGTACGCGACCGGATCGCGAACGAACCGCGCGACCAAGTCGGGCTACTGGAAAGCCACCGGGAAGGACCGAGCGGTCAGCGACCCGGCGACGGGCGCCGCGGTGGGGATGAGGAAGACGCTGGTGTTCTACAGAGGAAGAGCCCCCAACGGGGCGAAGACGAATTGGGTGATGCATGAATTCAGACTGGAGACGCCTCGATCTGCACCAAAGGTACGCTGCATTACGCCAGTGGAAACATGTGCTTGCGATCGGTTGCTGAACGATCAGTTCATCATGTGGCAGGAGGACTGGGTCCTGTGCAGAGTTTTCGAGAAGAGGAAAGGGGAAAGAGATCAAGGAGGGGAGTCGGCCACGGAGGGAACGCCGACGAGCTCGAGGTGGGGGGAGGAGGAGTGGCTTGGATTGCTGTTGGAGTGGGGGACGATGGAGAACGGAGCTCGAGCTGGGGAAGGAGGAATTCTGACTGTGTAACGGAAGCACGAACTGTAGATTTGGTGTAATAATTGTTAGCGCGTAGGTTTGGTTTAATTCATGATTATCTGCCTTTTTTTTAATTAAGAATTCTTATTTAATTTAGTATTTTTATTTACTATTTAAATTGAAATAAAATGAATAAATTGAAATACACATCGTCGTTTTGGTTCGGGGAGGTTTAGCTCTTTAGAAGCGATCGATCTCGTAGATCCGTCGATCGAATCATTCTCCGCCGGCGATTCCTCCTCCTTGCCTGGCTGCCCGACCACCTGCGGCGAAGTCCGCATTCGCTACTCCTTCGGCGTCGGCCCCAATTGCTAGGGCGGATTCCGCCGACGAAGGCGACGGCTTCGTCGCCTACAAGCCTTTCCTCGCAGCTGCCGAGGTAATCGACGTAACCCTAGCTTCCAGCTAGGCACGCATCTGCAACCAACAGATGCCGGAAACCGCCTCACCAACATCGGGCGCGACACCTTCGCCTACATGGAGGGCCTCAAGGAGCGGCGGTGGATATCAGACCGCCCTCGTCGACGAGTGATTCGAGTTCAGCGCCTCCTGCGTTACTTCAAACGATCTCATTCGAACTCCGGGCGTGCGTGCTCAGCTCATGCTGGGCTGGTCGATCGGAGGAGTGTGTGGACTCCATCAGTGACCCAGGTTGCCTCTGCAACTTCTCCACTGATTGTCAGGGGAGGTACTACTTCAGTCATGGATGCCAAGGTCTATATTGTTTGATTTGTCTCTCATAACTTGAGGTATTTGTCAAAATTCTAAACTTGACCTTGATGAGTGCAAAGACAAAGAGGATTGTCCATGCTTTGGAGTATGTACAAACAAATCAGGGGGATACAGCTGTGTTTGCTCACCAGGGAAGCAGGGAGATCCTTTCACTGATGGGGTTTGCTATCGCGAGAGCCTTTCCTTGGCAATGAAGTTGCTTATTGGTAATTTCTTCCCTTTAATTTGAGGTCAGATGCTTGTTATAGCTCGAATGACAATGTGTAGATTAAGATGACTAAACATAGAATTCGTTTAGACTGCATTATGTCGTCGTCATCAAGCTGTGTGTGCCTAATTCTACATTATTTCTCCATTGACCTTTACAAGAAAGGATATATCACTGGTAGAGATTTGTTCATAGGTTCAAACTATTTCAATGTTGATTATCTAGGTCTAATGCAACTGTTATTATTTTAGCTGGGCACCCACTTTGCAGTTATCTTTATATTACATTAAATATGCACAAAATAGATAAAAGTAGTTAACATGTGGATACAACACCAAGATTTATGTGGAATTTCTTAGGGATGGTACAGATGAGGGAGGCAAGCATTATAACAAAGGGTTCATAGATGAAGAGAGTACAAACAAATTCAACCAACTTAAAATACCTGATGAGTTCTATCTATCTGATTCTGGTTTTTCTTCTGGGTTACATTTTCTGATATGCATAGATTCACGTCTTTCTCCAATAGAACAGCTGCCACCTACATCGTCAAACACACTTCTCTATTAGCACGGATGCATGTGTTAAAGTCTCAACACAATATATGTGCAAATATTATTACTTTATAACTGAACTCTAATAAGGTATGCAGAAGCTATGGAGCCAAATGACTGCAATCTTCACTTCTAGAAATATCTCATGTATTTGGGGGTTTGGGGCCTTATACAGTGCACAATGAGACATCAAATTGTTCTTTGAATTTAACTGACCTTGACTTTAGAATTCTTAGATCGACCTTTTCAGTTGCTCTCTCAATATTTTAAATAGTTCTGTTGTCACCTTAGCTTTATACATCTTTCTGACCTAACCTTCAACATAGCCGACATGGCTATCCGCTTTACTAATTTAATCTTTTATTTTGTCAACTCTAGTTGTCCTGGGTGGTAGCTTGTCAACTCAAACTCACTTGATTTGCAATTCTGCTGACTCGACATTATATGATTCGCAGATCACAGGTTAGCATTCCGACACGTTATTCTGTCATTACTCTTTGGCTACTCGGATTTTTCCATCAAGCATCATGTCACTCAAAGAAGTCATCGTTTTTTAGAAGGATACCTCAACACCCTCAAATTTCATTATAAATTCCAATAACTTGGATTCATTGCTGTTTTAACTTAAATTTATATTGCCAATAAAAGCGAAAACAAAAATGCAAGGAAAGGTTACTTGAGACATTTTCATTTTGTTATATTTTCACCATGAAGTCGGTTGACTGCAACTCTTACAGTAGCTTTGCACCATATTTGTGCCACTTGAATGTCAATTGTGTATAGTTGTCTTGCTAGACGATGTTATATTAGGATTAGATGCTCAAACTAGAAATTTATATATAGAAGTAATTTCATTTTTATATGTGGTTGCAATTATCATATCTAGTAATGTTTCATCTGGCAAATTGTTTTATGTGCAGTTGTTGATTGTTCCCACCCCCCTAAAGGTATGAAAAAGATTCAAACCTGCTTAATATGATCACCATTAGACTGCCAGAGTCAAATTATGAGCTGCAAAGCGTATCAAATCAAGAAGCAATTAACCTATTGACGTGATAAAAGAAGATTAGCACTAGAACTTGAGGTGTTTGCATCTGTCATTGGCTTTAACAAATTCTTGTTATTCTCTTTTTGTAGGAGTCAGCTTTTGCCTTGTCCTACTGTTTGGTTTTATTATTAACATCATGCATGAAAGAGGAAAAAATCCAAAGAATCAAAGACGTATTTTTCAAGCAAAATGGCGGACACTTGCTTACTTGAAGAAATGAAATTGCAACAAGGTATTTGATTAGAAATTTTTACTAGAGAAGAACTAGGTCAAGCAACAAACAAGTTCAACAAGAATCACATTATTGAGGCTGGTGGTCATTGAACGGTATACAAAGGAATCCTGAACGATAATTGGACTGTGGAAATAAAGAGACCTATGATCATAGTAAAGCTTTTGGACTGTTGCCTGGAAGTGGAACACCAATGCTGGTCTTAGAGTTCATCCCCAGTGGAACCTTATTTCAGTTTATTCATGAAAGTAGCAGAAATCAACCACTTCACTAGAAACTTGTCTAAAGATTGCACTGGAGTCTGCAGAAGCACTTGCCTAATTGCAATTGTTCGCTCTCCTTGGATAATTCATGGTGATGTGAAATTTTCTAACAAAGTACTGACGAATGAGACTCAGTTTGCCACATTGGTAGAAGGGATTTTTGGCTTCCTAGACCCTGAATAGCTATGAACATGTCAATTAATTGACAAGGATGATGTTTATAGTTCTGGGTGGTTCTTCTGGAAGGGAAGAAAGTGATCTATCTTGAAGAGTCTGGAGCAGAGAGAAGTCTTTCTTTGAGCTTCATAGTGGCAATGAAGGAGGGTAGAGTTGCTGAGTTTTTCGCTCATCAAGTCAGAAAAGATGCAGAAGCACAACTTCAAGAGTTTGCCAAGTTAGTTGTGCAGTATCTTAGTGTTCTTAGGAGAAGAAAGGCTTACGACAAAAGAGGTGGCAGAAGAGCTTTCAAAATTTAGAAAATTGAATCAGAAATCCAAGGCACAGCAAATCATGGTCAAGACTCAGACTCAAATGCATCCATGGCTACCTATGAATTGTATAACAAACAATTGTGGAGACGCTGACAGAATAGTATAAATCCTCATTCTGGTCCAGTCCTCACGATGATCAAATTTAGAAGTTTTCCATCAAAAACCAATGAAAGAAATAACAATATTGGAGGGCCATTAGAAGGATTTCCATACATGGGTTTATAAATTGTGTCATTGAACACGAAACAGTGGGTCTTTAGCTTACAAACTAACATACTGCAGCCTCATGCTGCTGTAGCAACATCGTCTGTTTCCTCACATCATGAGGTCAAACAGGGGAAGAATCCGGTTCAAACAATGGCGGGCAGCATCTTCTGAACATTCCACAGCAGCAGAGACACCACAAGCTGCATATTTGGCAGAAGATCAAATCAAATTTTACATGGCACAGGCCCAAGGCTGCACCTCAAAGGACACACTCACCATGAATCCAGTAAGCCATGGGGGGACGGTGCAGGTGCCGGAGGAAGCAGTGGCACCTCAGGATGAGAAAATGGTGGTGGTGGTGGGGGAGAATCCATTGCCACACACGGGAAATCACCAACTAACCTAACCCTCCGTAGTGTGTAATATGGCACTCCAGCTAACAGTCAGATCAGTGCTCCAAGAACGAGAGGCAAACAAACAGTCAGCTGTGAGACTAAAGAAAACGGTTTAATGTGCCAGTCTATGATGTTTCAATGATGGATAGATAGAGTTGATTTTAGAAATTCAGCTGAAAGACATTATGTTTTGAGGAAAATATCGTGTTATGGAATCATTTTAGTTTTTTTTTTTGCGTGCTTTTCAAATATATTTGTATATTTTTTTTTTCAAGTTTCAGGTGGTGTTTGGTTCTTTCCTAAGAAAAGGAATCCGAATATGAATCATTGTATTGTGGAATGAAAATGGGTATGAGCATGGATATCACTCTTAAAAATAATGTTTGGTTAGTTGTATATTTTCTATCGGAATAAATCAAAAATTTCCTTTTTACCCTTAAAGGAAAATAAGAGAAAAAATTATATGTGAGAGAAAGATAAATGTGAGAGGAAAATATGATGAAAGAGAATGATGAGAGAGAAGGTATGATGAGATGGAAAGTGTGATGAGAAAAAATGAAGAGAGAGAAAGTGTGATGAGAGAAAATGAGAAAAGAGAGTGTGATAGGAGAGAGCATGATGAGAGAAGATGAGAGAGAAAATATGATGTGAGAGAAAGTATGATGGGAGAGGATGAAGAGAGAGAAAATGTAATGAGAAAAAATGAGGAGAGAGAGTGTGATGAGAGAAATTGAGGAGAGAGAAAGTATGGTGAGAGAGAAAATATGATGAGAGAGAAAGTGTGATGAGAAAAAAAAAAGAACAGTGAGTGTGATGGGAGAGATTGAGGAGAGAGAAAGTATGATAAGGGAGAAAGTATGATGAGAGAGAAAGTGTGTTGAAGAAAAAAAAGAAGGGAGTGTGACAGGAGAGATTGAGGAGAGAGAAAATATGATGAGGGCAAAAATGTGATGAGAAAAAAAAAAGAAAAGAGAGTGTGACGGAAGAGATTGAGGAGAGAGAAAGTATGATGAGAAAAAAAAGAAGGAAGAGAATGCGATAGAAGAGATTGAGGAGACAGAAAGTATGATGAGAAAGAAAGTGTAATGAGAAAAAAAGGAAAGAGAGTGTGATAAGAGAGATTAAGAAGAGGGAAAGTGTGTGATAAAATGATGAGAGAGAAAATATGATGAGAGAGAACAAGGAGAGAGAAGTGATATGAAAGAAAAAATAAATAAATATATTTTGATATTTGATATTAAGGGAGAAAATTTTAGTTTTAGGTCAAGGGTATTCTTGGAATAAGGGAATATTTTGATTGATGAAAATAAGGTAATAGCTTATTGAAGAGAAGGTACATGGGAATGAGTTATTACCCAATTTCAAGGATTTATTCCCTTATTTGTATTCCTATTCTTATAATCCAAACATTAACAAAGACAATCAATGATTCTCATTTCCATTCCCCACTCCTATTCCCTTAAATCAAACGCCCCCTCAATACTTTTTCAAAGTAGTTGAAGGAATTCAAAGACGAAGAAGCCGAAGGGAAAGGTAGGGCATAAAAGTTGTTAACGATTTTAAACTTCTTTTGATTCGAGTATACAAAAAAAAATTGGACATAAATTAATATTGGACAAACAATTTACAGAGATTTTAAAATATTAGTCAAATTTAAATACATAAAATTAAATTTAACTTTTTTATTAAAATAACTTGAGTTAATAATCTCACGTTGTTAGGAGGGATTAGTTTCTGTCAAATATTAAGTGCAGACTGGTTGAGTAGATAGAGAAGTCGAGCGGATCGAGCAGTATAGCTGACCGAACTGTGTAGCAGATCAGGTAGAGTCGACCAAGTGGTAGATTAGCCGAGCGGGTAGAGCAATCGAATAGAGTCTGATGAGGGAGGGCGGTCAATCGGGTAAAGTAGAGTAGCTGACTGGGTGGTTCAGCCGAGCGGGCTAAGAAGTTGAGTAGTCCGAGAGGCCCAGCGAATGTGCGGTCAAGTTGCCGAGCGAGCGAGCGATCGAGCAAGTATTCGGCTGACCGAACTAAAAACTGAGCGGTTGGGCGAGCGTGCGATTGGACGAGCGAAGCAGGCAAGTGGCCGGTCAGGCAGAGCAGCAGAGCGACCGAACGAATGAATGGTCGGACGGGCGTGCAACCGAGCGAAGGAAGAGGCCAAGCGAATGAGCGAATAGGCGGCCAGGCGGGTGGAGAAGTCTAGCGGCCGAGCGGGCGACCGAGTGAGCGAGCAGTTGGTCGGACAAAGAGGCTAAGCGGGCGAATAAACCGAGGTTGCGATGGTCGTAATTTTCTTGAAACAGATTCGCCCCACCTCTGACTGTGCTTCGAGATTTCTCGGGTTGTCTATTTCCCAAGATACAACGGTTAACCATGATTCCCTCCAAGCACTGGTGGTCACGGCGAACTGAGTGGTACCCAACTGTTATCATGAGCACTCTGCCGAGCAAGGGTTGCACGATAGAGGAGGAGGGGAACGGAGGTGGAGAGCTACTGCTTCTTTTCTTATTATCTTGCTTAAGATTATGGTCTCCCTTTATAGAGAAGCATCATCCCTTACCAGCATTGAATGACGAGTAATGATCATTCAATACCCAGGGATTAATGATAGCCTGCGACCATCAATGGTCGACCATTACTATCCAGGAGGTTATGAAAACAATGGTTAATGCTTCCGTTACCTTCTTGAGCAGCAAAAAGAATTCACGTGGCAAAATGTTGGTTGTTCCACATTGGCAAATTTTGCACCGACTGGTCCGGCATTCGGTGCACCCAGGTAGTGTTCACACACGAGTTAACATTGTTCAGTGCAATTCGGGCCCTGGATTTGCACCCCCTTGTGCACCCAAGCGTGAGAGAGAGAGCCTCTACCCGTGCATTTGTTCACATCATCAATGTATGTGAATCAATATAAATCAATTAATATGTCTTAAACTCCCAATGTGGGACTAAAGTCCATTCACAATTGAAAGCTTCTTTCCTCTTCCACCTTTTCTTCATTCACATTTATCAATCCCCTACATGAATGGAGATAGGGTATGTGATATCATTCAGTAGTTGAGTCCAGTATAAGACATATAGGTTTTACCTTTTGAGCCTTCCATTGTGAAGATCTGTTTGCTTATTAGCTGACAGTAGACGCGATGTCCTTGAATTATTCTACCGTCTGTGCAAACATTGACACATCTCACCCAAGACTCTCCCTGATACAACTCAGTTTTCATGAGTGTGTTCATTCTTGGCCATGAACACGCCTAGTTCTGTGAGAAGTTCTAAGAATTGTGCCTCTAATTCTCTTCGAAGCGGCCGCACTTCTTTCTCACATAGGTAATCTCTTAAGAATATTCTTCATTACTCTACTTGGATCATTAAAAGTTATATGCTCAACCTCCATCCTTCGCTAATCCATTGGGTCGTTCCCCCACAGTGAGCAACTTTTTCGGCAATTAGGTTGTCCCTTGAACCTAGTTCTTGGGATTTCCAGCTTGCATAGGTTGGGTTTCCTTTGCACCAACATTTCTCATCGGCATCAAGCTCATCCCTCGCAATAAGCTTGCAACTAACTTTCTATTTAACTCCTTGATTAATGGATCTGCTAGGTTATCCTTTGACTTGACATAGTGAACAACGATAACTCCCGTTGAGAGTATTTGTTTAATGATATTATGTCTACGACGTATATGTCTAGACTTACCATTTTACAGATGACTTTATGTCTGACCAATTGCTAATTGACTATCGCAATGTATGCAAATTGTCGGTACAGGTTTCGGCTATCTCGGAATATTTCTAAGAAGTACCGTAGTCATTTAGCCTCTTCACCACATTTGTCAAGAGCCACAAACTCAAATTTCATCGTGGATCTGGTTATTACCATTTTCTTAGAAGATTTTCAGGAAATGACTGCACCTTCCAGAGTGAATACATATCCACTCATAGACTTAGAGTCTTTTATGTTAGATATCCAACTCGCATTGTTGTATTCCTCAATCACAACAGAATATCTCGTATAGTGCAATCCATATTCACAAGTATACCTCAAATACCTCAGTACTCTTGTTATCCCTTTCTAGTGCTCAACACTGGGATTACTCGTATATCTACTCAGTTTACTTACTGCATAGGCCAAGTCTGGTCGTGTACAATTTATTAGGCACATCAGACTTCCAATCACTTGAGAGTACTCTATCTGAGAGATGCTTTCACCTCATTTCGATAGATGTTGACTCGTATCTATCGACATTCGTGCCAACCCAACATCACCCTTGGTGAATTTGTCAAGAATCTTGTCCACATAATGAGACTGACTAAGAACAAGTCCTTTTATTGTTCTAAGAATTTTGATTCTTAGAATCACATCAGCTAAGCCTATACCTTTCGTGTCAAATCTTAAGTTCAGCATGTCCTTAGTGGCACTACAAGAAAAAAGGTCTATAATGACACACATAAATATCCTTATAGTATATTTTTGGTGACACTTAAGTTTTAGTGACATCATCGAAAACACCCTATAAAGTGATGTAGTCTTAGACCTCCTCATATTCCTGACATTTTATGATGTCGTTATATGATACCAATGCTAACTTAAAAGTGTCACAATATATGGATATACCGACAGTCAAAAATGTTAGGAAAAATCATATTTTAAGGACATTTATAAATTTCACCTAAATTAATTTATAATGACATAATAAATATCATTATAATAATTTTAAATACATTAAAAATTATCATTAATATTTATTTAGAATATATAACTTGAATTCAATATTTAAAAATCATCACAATTCATCGACCATTTAGAATAGAAAAAATTACAAAACAAAATTTAAAGGACTAATAGATATTTTTATTCATCCAATAATCGTTTGAGTCAAATTTACAAATGCAATACTAATAATAAATATTTTACATCCAAAACAACTTACAAATACACTCAAAATATTAAATTTTAATACTAACAAAGTTTTGTAAAATAAAAACTCGATTAGATGGATCATCTTCAACCATTATATTGATTCATAAAAATCCAAGTACCTGTCACCTACAAATACATGTATATATTTGTATAAGTGAAATAAAACAATGAATATACAAAATTAAAAAAAATAATTTAAAATATTATATATCATACCAAACGAGAAAAATGCAAAATATCATTCCATATGCACCTAATAGTAGTCTTCGCTTACTGTTAACTACAAACACCAAAGCAAACAATGAAAAGTTTTTGTTTTCATAACGGTATATGTGCACCAAAAAAGTAAAAATCATTAGTAACAAAATAAATAAACAAACTTTACTTGTCAATCAAAATTAGTAATCAGTCCTCTCATTATCACTTAAACCAACTAGGGAAAATGCATACTACACAAACTTAATAGAGTTGAGTCTATTCACACTTGAAATTTAATGGTTAGGTGCATACATAAAGAAATTAGTAAAGCTTTGAGCTAGATATATAGACTACTTTGACAAACATAAAAGAGCATGAAAGATTGATACCGGTACTTTATGAACTCTACCAAATAAATAAATAAATAAATAACAAAAATAGTGCTCATTCTTTAAAAACCCTAGCTAGCCTTGAGAATTTTTCCACTTCAACACAAAAGGATATATTAGAATTGACAAAAAGTTGTTTGCAAGGTTGCCCCTGTTGGTTGCTACTCGGAAAGCCTAGAGGTTCCACTGTACAAAAATTTTGTACAAAGGTCTGAACCTTTTCCTAGCTACCATGTATTCTTTTAAATTAAATTTTGGATCGCCTGCGGAACTTAACACGTTTGATCCAAAACTTAATCTATTTGTTCTTTTAGGTTTTGACTTGGATCTCCTGCGGAACTTAACACGTTCGACCCAAATCACCTTAAGTTATTAATTCCATTAAATATTAATTTCCATAATTGGTTCCCAGTACTGACGTGGCGAGGCACATGGCCTTCTTGGATATAGGAGCAACCACCACCGACTAGACAAAACCTTTTATAGAAATCTAATATTTAATTTCCTAAAATAACTTTAGGTTAACCGAAAAGAACAATCAAATCACAAGGAAAAATAAAACAAAAGAACACAACTTCGAAAAACATATTCGAAATACTAAAATCGTAAGCCTCTTGTATTTGGTATTATTTCCATAAATAACTAGCATGATGCGGAAAGAAAAATTACTAGTTATACTTTTTAGAAAGACCTCTTGATCTTCTACCGTATTCCTCTTCTAACCTCGGACGTTGTGTGGGCAACGATCTTCCGAGATGAGAATCCACCAAAGCACCTTCTTCTCCTTTCTTCAAGTTTCGGCCAAGCACAAAGCTTCCAAAAGATGAAGATCTTTTTCCACCAACCAAGCTCCAAGGGATACAAGCTTTCTCTCCTTCTTCTTCTTCTTCTCCAAGTAGTATCCGGCCACCACAAGAGCTCCAAGCAAATAGAGAAGGTTCGGCCACCACTAAGAGGAAGAGAGGAAGAGAGGTTGGCCGGCCACAACACCAAGGAAAAGAGGGAGAGAAATAATAGAGGTTGTTCACCATGAAGTCTTCTCTACCCCCTCTTTTATAATCCTTGGTCTTGGCAAATAAGGAAATTTAATTAAAAACTTCCTTAATTCTTTTGCCATGAAAAGGGAAAATTTATTTAATTAAAAACAATTTTCCTTTTCTCAATTTACATGGCCGGCCACACCAAAGCTACAAACAAGGAGAGTTTTAATTAATTAAAACTTCCTAATTTGTCTCCAGAAATTTATAAAATTTCTTCAATAATTTAATCCCTTCGTGATTGGTTTATAAAAAGGAAATTTAATAAATTAAGATCTTTCTTTTAAACATGTGGATAAAAAGAAAGTTATCTCTAAAAATTAAAATCTCTTTTAATCTACAAATAAGGAAAGATATCAAATCTTTTCTCAATCTTTTGTAGAAACTAATAAAAGAGAATTATTAATTTTTAAACTTTCTTTTAAATCATGAACATGGTTAAAAAGGAAAGTTTTCTTAAAATTTAAAATCCTCCTTTAATCAACAAATAAGGAAAGATTTCAAATTTTAAACTTTCTTTTAAACATGTAGATGATTTACAAATAAGGAAAGTTTTTACCAAAAATTAAAACCATCCTTTTAATCTACAAATAAGGAAAGAGATTAATCTCTTCTCTTAATCTTTTGTAGAAAGTTATAAAAGGAAATTTTTAATTTTTAAACTCTCTTTTAAAATCATGATATCCACATAAGAAATAATTTTAATAAAAATCCTTTTAATATTCTAGTGGCCGGCCACCTAAGCTTGGGACCCAAGCTTTGGCCACCAACTTGACTCATCCACTTGGTCTTGGCCGGCCCTAGCTTGGGTTCCAAGCTAGCTTGGCCGGCCCCATTGGATGGGTAAGAAGGTGGGTATGCGGTGGGTATAAATCTCTATATACTAGAGGCTACGATAGGGACCGAGAGGAGGAATTGGTTTTGGTCTCCCGATGAAATTAAGCATCCCGTGTTCGCCCCGAACACACAACTTAATTTCATCAATAATAATTCATTCCACTAAAGAACTATTATTGAACTACCGCACCAATCCCAAATTACATTTTGGGCTCCTTCTTATTATGAGTGTGTTAGTCTCCCTGTGTTTAAGATATCGAATGTCCACTAATTAAGTGAGTTACTGACAACTCATTTAATTAATATCTAAGTCCAAGAGTAGTACCACTCAACCTTATTATCATGTCGGACTAAGTCCACCTGCAGGGTTTAACATGACAATCCTTATGAGCTCTTCTTGAGGACATTATCAACCTAGTATCTCTAGGACACAGTTTCCTTCTATAATCAACAACACACACTATAAGTGATACCATTTCCCAACTTATCGGGTTTATTGATTTATCGAACTAAATCTCACCCATTGATAAATTAAAGAAATAAATATCAAATATATGTGCTTGTTATTATATTAGGATTAAGAGCACACACTTCCATAATAACTGAGGTCTTTATTCTTTTATAAAGTCAGTATAAAAGGAACGACCTCAAATGGTCCTACTCAATACACTCTAAGTGTACTAGTGTAATCATATAGTTAAGATAAACTAATACCTAATTACACTACGACCTTCCAATGGTTTGTTCCTTTTCATCTTGGTCATGAGCTACTGTTTATAATTTATAAGGAACCGATAACATGATCTTCTGTATGTGACACCACACACCATGTTATCTACAATATAAATTAATTGAGCAACTACATTTATCATAAATGTAGACATTTGACCAATGCGATTCTTATTTCTAGATTAATGTTTATACCAAAAGCTAGGCTTTTAGTATACACTCTAACAATCTCCCACTTATACTAAAAGACTAAGCTGCCATATCTGCTGCCATACATCTGATTCCCAACCCTTCAACATGTCCATCAAAAGCTCTTGCCTTAAGGACCTTAGTGAAAAGATCTATAGGTCATCACCTGATGCAATCTAGGCAGCAACAACTTCTCCTCGTTTATACGATTTCTCGTATTGGGTGGTACTTGCGCTCTATTGTGTTTACTTGCCTTATAGACTTATGGTTTCTTCGAGTTTGATACTGCACCAACATTATTACATTAAATTGTAACAATCTTTGGACAAACCAGAAATCATATCTAAGTCTATCTTGAGGTTATTGAGTCATTCAGCTTTTATGGCTACCTCAGAGGCTTGCCATATACTAAGCTTCTATGGTAGAGTCCAGAAAAACACCTATGCTTATCACTCTTCCATAGTTATGACTATACCACCTAAAGTAATCACAAAACCCCGAGGTTGACTTATTATTATCCCTATCCGATTGGAAGCCAAAATCCATGCAACCCACTAGGACCAAATTAACTGCCTTGTAAGCTAGCATATAATCTCTAGCGCCTCTAAGGTACTTTAATATATGCTTTACTGCAGTCCAATGTCCTTGTCAAGGGTTACTTTGATATCTGCTAACTATGCCCTTGGCAAAACAAATTTCAGATCTCGTGCATAGCATACATTAGGTTGTCTAACTGCCGAAGCATAAAGAACTGCCTACATGTCCTCAATCTCCTTTAATGTCATTGGAGACATCTCTTTAGATAAAGACACTCCATGCTTAAAAGGTAAGAAACCTTTTGAGGAGTTTTGCATGCTTAAAACGAGCAAGGATTTTTCCGATGTATCAAGCTTGGAATAAATATATATATATTTTTTTTTGTGATCCCTTATTACTTTGATCTTAAAAATATATACATTCTCCCAAGTCCTTTATATCGAATTATTTGGACAACCATACCCCTACTTCTGACAACATTTTGATATTGTTTCCAACTACCAAAAATGTTATCTACGTATAGTATAAGAAATACCACCACGTTTCCATCACATCTTTTGTATACACAAAACTTTATCCGTTTACTCAATAAATCCATAGGTGTGGATTACTTTGATAAACTGGATGTTCCAAGACCTTGAAGCTTTGTATCAGTCCATAGACTGATTGAGCTTGCACACAAGATGCTCTTAGCGCTTTGCAATGAACCCTTCTGGTTGCTTTATATGGATGCTTTCTTCAAGACTTCCATTAAGGAATGCTGTCTTGACATCCATCCAAATAGATAAAAGAATCCGGATAGACTTAAGCATGGCTACCAGTGAAAAAGGTTTCCTTTTTCATTAAGCCTTGCTTTGAAGGTTTCTACCTTCCTGTCTATCCTTCTTTTTCTATTATAGACCTTTTACACCCAAAGGATTTTACACCACTTGGTGGTCCTACAAGCTTCCAGATTTTATTAGAATACATATATTCTAATTCTATTATTCATTACTCTTTGCCAAGATGCTTCATATTTATCTTGGAGTGCTTCGTCATATGTCCGGAGATCAGGTTCATGTCCTTCAGGGATCGAGTTCAAAAACTCTCCCAAAACATGAATCTTTTAAGGTTGCTTAACAACCCTCCCACTACGACAAGGCATTTTCTGCAATTGTGTATCATTTGTGATACGTGTTGCAGTTTTCTTGTGGTATCTCATCTTGTACAGTTGGTACTAGATTAGACATGTCTTTTATTATTTTCTTAAGAACAAATTTACTTATGAGCACGTGGTTTATTATATAGTCCTTTTCTAAAAATCAGTCATTGATGTTATCAATGACCTTCTGATTTTTAAGACTATAAACCTACTTTTGTTTATTTAGGATAACTTACAAACAAGTGAACTCCTATCCAACTTATCATTATCTCTCTTTAACATATATGCTGGATTACCTGAATCCGAATATGCTTCAAAATAGGCTTACGCCTATTCAGCAATTCTATATGAGTAGAGAGTTATGACTTGGAAGGCACTATGCTCACTTTCATTTTCAGAGTTTTATCCTTAAAACAAATTTGGTAATTTTCTTAATAACTCATCATCTATCTAATTATTCCATAAGAGTTCTTTTCCTTCTTTCTACTACATCATTCTGTTGGGGTGTACCAGATGCAGTTAGTTAGGATTGAAATCCAACTTCTGATAAGTGACTCCTAAAATCTCTCAAGAGGTACTTGCCACTACGATCTTCCATAGTGACTTTGTACTTTATTCCTCCGCATCAACCTTGTACTCTTTGAACTAATCAAAGTACTTAGTCTTGCGGTACATTAAGTAAATTTATTTGTATCTTGAATAGTTGTCTATAAATTAGACAAAATATTCAATACTACCTCTTGTCTGGATAATCATAGGATCACACAAATCAGAATGAACCGATTTCAACATATCTTTGACTCTATACCCCTTGGACTTAAAAGCTTCTTGGTTATTTTCCTTCCAAGTAAGACTCGCAGGTTGGAAAGATTTCCACTACCAATGAACCCAAAAGTTCATCAGCTACCAATGAATCCTACTCAAGTATAACCTAGCTTTAGATGCCAAAGATATAATTGGTTCAATTCCGAAGGTTGCTTTCTCTTAAAATTAGAAGATGTGTTACTAATTTCCATTTGTTGCATCGTGGGAGTTATTGGATTATAAATTGTCAACCATCATACCAGAATAGATAACTTCCCTATTCTTGATAACAACTTTGTTATCAAAATAGACAAAATATCTATAATAGTTTAGAAACTGAAATCAGGTTCTTTCTAAACTTGTTACATAAAGACAATTACTTAAAATCCATATTTTATTCTTATCAAAGGATAAACATCTTCCACTGCAACAGCTACCACTTTTACAGTAGTACCCATGTGGACGGTGATTTACCTTTCATTTAGTTGTCGGGTTTCCTGGAACCCTGCAATGAATTGCAGACATGATTAATGGCATCTTGTATCTACACTCCAGGTTCTGGTAGATAACACCACTAGACATGTTTCAACTAATGAATTAAATACACCTAAATTGTTCTTAGTTCTTTAGAAGACAGTCTACCTTAATGTCCAAGTCCTGTTTCCAATCATTACAATTGGGACTAATAAGTATGACTACTGGGGATTGACAAACATCATAAATCCTAAGAATCACAAAAATATTTGGTCAAGATCAATTCTTTAAAATCCCCATGAATTTTGTATGCCACGATAGTGTGGACGTATACAAAATCAAAGAGGAGATTTTATCCATTAATTTTATTATCTCGTCAACTTTACTTTATGACGAATAAAATTAATAGTTGATCTGTCTTTGATCAAATATTTGGTCAAAAAACTTTTTGAATTTAAAATAAAATATTGATTCCTCAAACAATATTATTTAAATTCACCAACACCTCAAACACCGTGAATTTTGCATGCCACGTTAGTGTGGACGTATACAAATTCAACATTTGTAAAAGGAGGGTTTTACCCATTAACTATCTTGTCAACGTATCTTTATGACAAATAAAATTATCTCAAACACTGTTAATTTTGTATGCCACGTTAGTGTGGACGTATACAAAATCAATCATTTGTAAGAGGGGTTTTAACCCTTTAATTTTATTATCTTGTCAACCTAGTTTTATGACAAATTAATAGTTGGTTTCATTTGGTCACACAAATAATGGCAGTGACTCCGATGGGGAGGATACTATTAGATGTGTCTAAGTGTATACCATTACTTGACACTAAGTCCATTAATAAAATTATGCCCCTTCCGTTGGGGAAGATCACACGCTCTTAATTAACTTCCTATAGTCATCCAAAATGGAAGTCCGTTCTAGTGATCCACAAACAAGCTCATCCGTTATGGAGGAAGGCACTCGAGCCAACGCAAGCTTGTTTGCATCACTTACAAACCAGAATGGAGACCATGGGATTTATTTAAAATCCTCTCCCACTTAGTTATTTATAAACGAGGAATTTTAACTATGCTAGCCTACTAGTCATGTATACTAACATGCACACACAATATAAAAGCAATAAATAGAAAATCTAATTTTCAACTATTATGGCTTTTATCTCTAGTTGTCCTCCGTGTGTTGTCATCCCAAGCTGCTGCCATATTTGGCCACCGCCATCGGGTCTAGCTGTCGCATCCATCTTGCTCCTAGTTCCGCTGCGCCTCTGGTCCTTAGAAGGTTCCACGCTTTGCAAGATTCGATCCGCGACATAAATAGAATTTTACATTTTGATCCTATATTCCATAAAAGGAATGTACATGTATCTAGATCAAAAATAAAATCCTAATAAAACTAAATACAGCTCCTGCTGTATTTTATAATACAATCATGTACACACAATAAAATGCCCTTGACATGTCCAAGGGTCCAATCACACACATAATAACTATAAGCCATAATAGTTGGATCCTACATCCACAAAGTTAGCACATCCTACTATTATCCTGCCTAAATTATGTATGACATGTGCATAATTAAACTAATACCAAATACACAGAGGCAAAACCCTAGCTCTGATACCAATTGTTGGTTGCTACTCGGAAAGCCTAGAGGTTCCACTGTACAAAAATTTTGTACAAAGGTCTGAACCTTTTCCTAGCTACCATGTGTTCTTTTAAATTAAATTTTGGATCGCCTGCGGAACTTAACACGTTTGATCCAAAACTTAATCTATTTGTTCTTTTAGGTTTTGACTTGGATCTCCTGCGGAACTTAACACGTTCGACCCAAATCACCTTAAGTTATTAATTCCATTAAATATTAATTTCCATAATTGGTTCCCAGTACTGACGTGGCGAGGCACATGGCCTTCTTGGATATGGGAGCAACCACCACCGACTAGACAAAACCTTTTATAGAAATCTAATATTTAATTTCCTAAAATAACTTTAGGTTAACCGAAAAGAACAATCAAATCACAAGGAAAAATAAAACAAAAGAACACAACTTCGAAAAACATATTCCAAATACTAGAATCGTAAGCCTCTTGTATTTGGTATTATTTCCATAAATAACTAGCATGATGCGGAAAGAAAAATTACTAGTTATACCTTTTAGAAAGACCTCTTGATCTTCTACCGTATTCCTCTTCTAACCTCGGACGTTGTGTGGGCAACGATCTTCCGAGATGAGAATCCACCATTACACCTTCTTCTCCTTACTTCAAGTTTCCGCCAAGCACAAAGCTTCCAAAAGATGAAGATCTTTTCCACCAACCAAGCTCCCAGGGATACAAGCTTTCTCTCCTTCTTCTTCTTCTTCTCCAAGTAGTATCCGCCACCACAAGAGCTCCAAGCAAATAGAGAAGGTTCGGCCACCACTAAGAGGAAGAGAAGAGAGGTTGGTCGACCACAACACCAAGGAAAAGAGGGAGAGAAATAATAGAGGTTGTTCACCATGAAGCCTTCTCTACCCCTCTTTTATAATCCTTGGTCTTGGCAAATAAGGAAATTTAATTAAAAACTTCCTTAATTCTTTTGCCATGAAAAGGAAAATTTATTTAATTAAAACAATTTTCCTTTTCTCAATTTACATGGTCAGCCACACCAAAGCTACAAACAAGGAGAGTTTTAATTAATTAAAACTTCCTAATTTGTCTCAGAAATTTATAAAATTTCTTCAATAATTTAATCCTTCATGATTGGTTTATAAAAGGAAATTTAATAAATTAAAATCTTTCTTTTAAACATGTGGATAAAAAGAAAGTTATCTCTAAAAATTAAAATCTCTTTTAATCTACAAATAAGGAAAGATATCAAATCTTTTCTCAATCTTTTGTAGAAACTAATAAAAGAGAATTATTAATTTTTAAACTTTTTAAATCATGAACATGGTTAAAAGGAAAGTTTTCTTAAAATTTAAAATCCTCCTTTAATCAACAAATAAGGAAAGATTTCAAATTTTAAACTTTCTTTTAAACATGTAGATGATTTACAAATAAGGAAAGTTTTTACCAAAAATTAAAACCATCCTTTTAATCTACAAATAAGGAAAGAGATTAATCTCTTCTCTTAATCTTTTGTAGAAAGCTATAAAAGGAAATTTTTAATTTTTAAACTCTCTTTTAAAAACCTTGATATCAACATAAGAAATAATTTTAATAAAAATCCCTTTTAATATTCTAGTGGTTGGCCACCTAAGCTTGGGACCCAAGCTTTGGCCGGCCACCTACATGACTCATCCACTTGATCTTGGCCGGCCCTAGCTTGGGTTCCAAGCTAGCTTGGCCGTCCCCATTGGATGGGTAAGAAGGTGGGTATGCGGTGGGTATAAATCTCTATATACTAGAGGCTACGATAGGGACCGAGAGGAGGAATTAGTTTTGGTCTCCCGATGAAATTAAGCATCCCGTGTTCGCCCCGAACACACAACTTAATTTCATCAATAATAATTCATTCCACTAAAGAACTATTATTGAACTACCGCACCAATCCCAAATTACATTTTGGGCTCCTTCTTATTATGAGCGTGTTAGTCTCCCTGTGTTTAAGATATCGAATGTCCACTAATTAAGTGAGTTACTGACAACTCATTTAATTAATATCTAAGTTCAAGAGTAGTACCACTCAACCTTATTATCATGTCGGACTAAGTCCACCTGCAGGGTTTAACATGACAATCCTTATGAGCTCCTCTTGAGGACATTATCAACCTAGTATCTCTAGGACACAGTTTCATTCTATAATCAACAACACACACTATAAGTGATACCATTTCCCAACTTATCGGGTTTATTGATTTATCGAACTAAATCTCACCCATTGATAAATTAAAGAAATAAATATCAAATATATGTGCTTGTTATTATATTAGGATTAAGAGCACACACTTCCATAATAACTGAGGTCTTTATTCTTTTATAAAGTCAGTATAAAAGGAACGACCTCAAATGGTCCTACTCAATACACTCTAAGTGTACTAGTGTAATCATATAGTTAAGATAAACTAATACCTAATTACACTACAACCTTCCAATGGTTTGTTCCTTTTCATCTTGGTCGTGAGCTACTGTTTATAATTTATAAGGAACCGATAACATGATCTTCTGTATGTGACACCACACACCATGTTATCTACAATATAAATTAATTGAGCAACTACATTTATCATAAATGTAGACATTTGACCAATGCGATTCTTATTTCTAGATTAATATTTATACCAAAAGCTAGGCTTTTAGTATACACTCTAACAACCCCATAATAAATGAGTTTGCTTGAACATATAGAATATCTCATTGGTATACCCAACGTAATACGTATGGTTAAGATTAGACTCAAACAAAAAATATTGAATTGCATAAATTCCTACATCAAGCTCATTAGGCTCTGATTTAATATAGGAACCATTTCAGGTGATATGAGTGAATATGACATCTTCAAACCAGAAGTATCTGTCTACATAGCCAAAACATATGAGGTTAATAAGCAACACAAGATAAACAACTAGACTCTTCAAGGAAAGAATATCATTTTTCTTGCTTTGTAATGCAATTAGAACATCTTCATAAACCATTCACAAGAAAATGCAAAATTAGTACATCATTGGCAACAATCACGGAGTTCGAAAGACTATGCAAAGTAATTGGCTAAACCAAAGAAAAATGTGAATGCTAGACATGCCCCAAAAATAAGAGCAAACAATCCTCTTTGAAGCAAGTTACTCTGTCTGCTATCTGATCAATTGTAACGCCCGAAAATTCTCGAAACTGCATTATAAATATTCTATGATTTTTTCTGGGATTTTTAGATATTTTCCGGAATTTTCCGAGTAGCGGAAGCAGCAAAAATAACTAGAACCACAAAATAGCTTAGGCGGGAATTGAACCCGAGACCTATGGTTTACAGATAATTCTAGTAACCAGTTGAACCCAGCAGGGCCGTGCTGAAAGGAAAGGGAAACATTTATATTTGAGTTTAGGTTGGGCCGAAATACCCACTTAATATAAAAAGGGAATTAATTAGGTGAAGGGTTATTTTGGTTCGGCAACTTCTCCTCCTCCCAAACCCTCACCGCCGACCCTCTCCCTTCTCTTCCCTTTCTCTCTCGGCGCCAACCCTAGGGTTCCTTCCCTAGGGCCCCAAGGTCATCTTCCGGCGACAACTCCGGCACGAGGACGCTCTTCTTCACGAGAGGAACGCATAGACGCGAGAAGATTGTCGAAGGGGTCGTCTCCACCGGAATTCTAGCGAATAGAATTGTAAGGAAATTAGCGTACGAGGTAAGAAACCCCTCACCTGCAGTATAAGTAGCTTCCGTTTGGTTTTCTATGCATTAGTTTAGTTATATGCAGATTTTTCGGACACATAGGGTGTATTTAACCCTCCTCGCAGGTTTAGGGATTTAGTGAGTACCTTTGGATGGGCCGGACACGTCTTTCCCCCTTCAGTTGGAGGTTTTAGATGTTGTCGGGTGCCTAGAGGTAGTCTCCCTAATAGAGGGGAGAGGTTAAGCACACTAGATGTTCGATTAAATGATTAGCTCAGTAAAATGCAACTTAGGTATTTTTAATAGCTCAGTAAATGCAATAGAAGCATTTAAAATAGCTTAGTTAGCCTTACTACAGCTTACATGGGACTACGGTCCAATGGGCGGGCTCCCACAGTCGCCTCTAGGTTTAGATAACCTAGCTCTAGGTTCAGATAACCTAGAAATAGCAAAATAAGCAATTAGTAGTTATGCTCAGTATTTTATTTTCAGTGGCACTGTATAGGATTAGATATCCATTGGGCTGGGCTCCCATAGTCGGTCCCTAGGTTTAGATAACCTAGTAAACCTTACTAAATTCGGGATTTGCAACCTCGGGTCTAGTTAAGGATGCGCACATAGCATGTACAGTTGTCGGGCCCACTAGCAGTATGATTATGTACTTTAATCTATTACATTATTAGTTTTTCAAAACTCACAAAGATTAGCTATGTTAGTTGAGTTTGAATTCAGCTCCAGTCTAGCTCAGTTTATGTTCAGATCAGTTTAGTTTTCGGTTGATACAAATGATAGTTTATCATTAGCTTTATTGCCATGATCAGTTTACTTCTATGTGTTGTATGCCATGCCATGCTTAGCATATTCAGTATGTATTTTCAAATAGCATGTTTTAAAAACATATTGCATCGTATGCATGTTTTAGTGAGGTAGATGGTTTCTTACTAAGCTTAAAGCTTACAGATATTATTTTCCCTTATACTGCAGATAAAGGTAAAGGGAAGATGGACTAGCAGAGGAAGCTGGAGGTCAATGCAGAGATGGTGTGTGTGGCAGGAACTGGAATAAAAGATCCTTAGGGGATCTAGCAAGCTTAAACAATTGAACTTTTAGTATTTCTATTTTCACGCACTTTTAATTGTTAAATGCTACGAACTAGTAAACCATGCTTTATATCCAGTTTAGAATGGTAGCTTTATGTCATTAGAATATATTCTATGGATTGTATAAGTGAAATGTGAGATTTTGGCACGAACAAGTGCTGAAATCAGAGTTTCAGTGCGAAATCAGAAACCCAGATCGATCCACGGATCGATCAGAACTGGGTTGTGCCACTGGATCGGTCAGCTGACCGATCCAGTCGCGAACAGAGAGTTTAAGGATCGGTCAGCCGACCGATCCAAATGCGAACAGAAGGTGCAGCAACTCACTGATCGGTCAACCGACCGATCAGTGAGCCACTGGATCGGTCTACCGACCGATCAGTGCACTCCTGGATCGGTCGGTAGACCGATCCAGCCGCATACAAAAGCGATACAGCTTCTGGATCGGTCAGCCGACCGATCCAGAGCCTTCTTCCGTGCCAGTATCAAGCTGGATCGATCACGGGATCGATCCTACAGCCCAATCGATCCATGGATCGATTGAAATGCCTGATTACAGCTAGCAGGACATCCGAAAGGCATAGATTATCCTCCCTAGCATGTGTACAACTCCTAGGTACACCTAGAATAGTAAGTTCAGATGTTACAGTAAGTAGTTTAGTAAAATTTTAATCAATCCAATTTTTTCGCAATAGTAATTTAGCACAGCATTACGTAACGATCGGCCTCGCAGCCTAGTCAGTAGGAGGCGGGTCGTTACAGAGTGGTATCATAGCAGTGTTCCATACTTCCTACACACACATCAGCATTGAACCTGCAGCTTCCAAGTAAGAATACCTCTACTTTATTTATGTTCTTTGCTTTCTTGTTATAGTTCATGTTTATAGATAACTGATGCATGTTAGTATGTGATAATAGATAACATGATAGCAATAGTTATACAATTATAATTGTATTAGTTATACATGTCCTGTCCTCTATGTCTTTAGAAATGGCACGAGGACGCCCACTAGAAGGACACCACCATCGAGCCCCGGCATGAGGCGGGAAGTTCGGTGCCTCCCGGACCTTCAGCGTTAGTGGCTCGATTCTGACTAGAGCGACAGAGATAGCCACCCTCGGGCTAATCGTGAGAATACCCCCATCACCGGAACCAACCGACGACTCGGTGGTCTTAGAGGTTCCACCATCCGACTGCGCATCGGCACTAGCAGCCCAGAGGCAAGGAGAGAGCTTATCGATCCGGTGGTAGAGAGTCAAGCGAGAACTTCTCAGGCACTAGTGAACCATGGGATGCACAAGCCTGGTTCAAAACACTGGAGAGTACGATGGAGCTTCTGGACTGGCCAGAACACGAGAATGTGAAGTGTGCCTCCTTCTGTCTGACAGGAGATGCACGTATGTGGTGGGAGAGAATCAGAGCGAAGCGCCCAGTGAACCAGATGTTATGGGCTGACTTCGAGAAGGAGTTCTTTGAGGAATTCTTTCACATGCGGGTCACGAACCGCCACTACGACGAGTTCACAGAGTTTCGTCAGGGCAACCTTTCAGTGGAGGAAGCCGTGAAGAAATTCAACAGGTTGACTCGTCTATGCCCAGAACTAGTCAGCACAGAAAAAGAACGAGTCCGGTTGATGCTCAAGATGCTGAGGCCGGAAATAGCAATGAACGTGGCTGGCGGCATCCACATGCCACAAACCACCGAAGAACTAGTCAGCAGTGCCTTGACCACTGAGCACTACCAGAATAGTATCAAGCAGCAGAAGCAAATCCCCTCAGAACCTAAGGGTCAAGGAGGCTCAGGTACCCAGAAGCAGCAGGGCCACAACTCTCATGGCTCTAACTGGAAAGGGAACTCCAGTAACAAGCGCAAACCAGGGAGTTACCCAAAAGGAGGACCAGCCAGCAAGCAGCCCAGTTATCCCAAGTGTGCTACTTGTGGGAAATTCCATCCTGGAGTTTGTCGTAAGGGCACACGAGGATGCTTTGAATGTGGACAAGAAGGGCACATGGCTAAGCAGTGCCCAAACAAGACCAGTCTTCCTTAGCCACAGCCGATTCAGTACGGAGGCCAGCCAGCACAGTTGCATCAGATGCAGGCCACTCTAGATGGTCTATACATCAGCCAGGGCAGATTAGAAGCCCCTCCAGCTATGACCAATGCGAGGATCTACTTACTCACCAGAGAGGACGTAGTAAATGTCTCGACAGTTGTTACAGGTCAGATTAGTATTTTTCAGCAAATAGCAACTGTCTTATTCGATACTGGGGCAACCCATTCCTATATAGCCAGGGCATTCGTAAACAAGTTAGCAATACCTTCAGAGGTACTCAATAGTCAGTTTTTGACGACATTACCTTCGGGAGAAATTATGGCATCTACGCACTGGCTCAGAGCAGTATCAGTCATTATAGCAGACAAAGAACTCTTCTGTGATCTGATAGTGCTAAATATGACTGACTACGATGTCATCCTTGGAATGGACTTCTTGATCAGATACGGTGCTTCCATCGAGTGCCGTAAGCAGAAAGTCATATTCCAACCTGAAGCAGAAGCACAGTTCAAATTCGTCGGAGAACCCAAAAGAAAGGCCAAGAGGTTTCTCTCAGCTATGAAGGCACAGAGATTAATGGATTCAGGGTGTACGGGATTTTTAGCACACGTAGTCAGTACCAGTCAGGACAAGGACCAACAGCTAGCAGAGGTCCGAGTCGTAAGTGACTACCCAGCAGTCTTCCCTGAAGAGTTACCAGGATTAGCCCAGACAGGGAGATTGAATTTGAGATTGAGCTCATTCCCGGTACCAACCCTATTTCCAAAGCACCCTACCGCATGACTCCAGCCGAACTGAAGGAACTTCATGAGCAATTACGGGAGCTACTTGACAAAGGCTTCATACGCCCTAGTCACTCACCATGGGGAGCGCCTGTATTGTTCGTGAAGAAGAAGGAAAGCATGCGCAAATCGCAATTGACGGTGCCTGGATCAGACATTCGATCAAACATCCCGAGAATTGATCACGTTACACTAGGGAAGCGTAGTTCTCTAATAGACTAGATAGTTATCATCAGGTGAAGGTTAAAGAAGGGGATATACCCAAGACAGCATTCAGGACCAGATACGGACATTATGAGTTCGTAGTCATGCCCTTTGGCGTGACAAATGCTCCAGCTACTTTCATGGACCTCATGAACAGGGTATTCAGGGAATATTTAGATAAGTTTGTTATCGTGTTCATCGACGACATCCTTATCTATTCCAGAACTCGGGAAGAACATGCAAAGCACTGAGGACGTATTGCAGACCCTTCAGCAGAATCAGCTGTACGCCAAGTTCACGAAATGTGAATTTTGGCTAGATCAGGTGTCCTTCACGGGTCACATCATCTCAAAGGATGGTATCATGGTAGACCCCAAGAAGATGAAGGTGAGCAATTGGAAAAAGACCCAAGAACGCCCGGTGAGATCGAAGCTTTCGGGATTAGCAGGTTACTACAGAAATTCGTAGAGGACTTCTCCGGATAGCCTCCCCACGGACAACTCTTACCGGAAAGAACAGAAAATTTCAGTGAGAAGAGTTTCAGCAGAATTGAAAAGGAGATTGACCAGTGCACCTATTCTGACTCTACCAGAGAACGCAGATAGCTTTGACATATATAGTGATGCCTCGAAGTTGGGACTAGGAGCAGTGCTGATGCAAGATGGCAAGGTGATCGCCTATGCCTCCAGACAACTCAAGGATTATGAGAGGAATTATCCTACCCATGATCTTGAGCTTGCAGCAGTAGTGTTCGCTCTCAAGATTTGGAGACATTACTTGGGAGCTCAGTGCAGGGTGTATACAGATCATCAGAGTCTGAAGTATTTCTTCACTCAGAAGGATCTGAATATGCGACAGCGCAGATGGCTAGAACTGGTCAAAGACTATGACATAGATATCCTCTACCATCCAGGAAAAGCAAATAGGGTAGTAGACGCCCTCAGCAGAAAGTCCAGCGTTACCCTATTATCTCTAGCAGCCATGTCACCGCCCCTACAGAAGGAGATCTCAGATTTCGGTCTCGAACTCATAGTCGGACAGCTCTCTACTATGATATTAGAGTCTACCTTGCTCGGTGACATCCAGACAGCTTAGGAGCAGGATCCTGAAATTCAGAGAATCAAGCAAGGTTTAGCAGAATCACAAGGTGGAGAGTTCAGAATGTCAGATAGCGGGGTGTTGTATTTTGGCGACAGATTGTGCGTTCCAGATCAGGAGGAACTTAGAAGGAAGATTTTAGATGAGGCTCACAAGACTCCCTATGCGATGCATCCTGGCTCCACAAAAATGTACCAGGACTTGAAAAAACGTTTTTGGTGGCCTGGGATGAAGAGGAACATCGCTCGATATGTCAGCACCTGCCTAACCTGTCAGAGGGTTAAGGCAGAGCATCAGAGACCAGGAGGAGTTTTGCAGCCCATTCAGATTCCAGAATGGAAGTGGGAAGACATTTCTATGGATTTTATAGTGGGACTACCCAGAACCACGAATGGTTTCGACACCATCTGGGTAATAGTCGACAGGTTGACTAAATCAGCCCACTTCCTAGCTATCAGAATATCCTATTCCATGGAGCAGTTAGCTCAGTTGTATCTCCAGGAGATCGTCAGGCTGCATGGAGTCCCACGAACCATTATTTCAGACAGAGACAGTAGGTTCACATCACACTCGGGAGTGTGTTGGGCACGAAGTTAAAGTTTAGCATAGCCTTCCATCCTCAGACGGATGGTCGACGGAGCGAGTAAATCGGTACTCGAAGATATGCTCGAGCATGTGCCCTAGACTTCAAGGAAGTTGGTGCAAATATCCGAGTTTAGCAGAGTTTGCAACAACAACTATCGAGCCACTATCGGTATGGCACCTTACGAGGCTCTCTGTGGGCGGGTAGATCTCAATCTGCTGGTATGAGAGTGGTGAGCAGAAAGAACTAGAGCTTCAGACGGATCTAGTAGCAGATACACAGCAGCAGCAGATCCGCCAGAGGATAGAGACAACTCAGAGCCGCCAGAAGATGCCGATACACGGCGGCGACCCTTAGAGTTTTCAGTTGGAGACAAGTGTTTCTCGAGTAGCTCCATGAAGGGAGTAATGCGTTTTGGGAAGAAGGGCAAGCTAAGTCCCAGATATGTGGGACCATACCTTATCAGCAGAAGAGTGGGCAAGGTAGCATATGAGCTAGAGCTACCTCAGGAAATGTCAGCTGTCCACAATGTATTTCATGTCTCTATGCTGAAGAAGCATACCCCAGATGCCACCCAGGTGATTGAGCCCCAGTTGGTACAGATTCGCGAAGACCTCAACTATGACAGTCGGCCTATTCAGATAATAGACCGAGCAGTTAAGAAATTGCAGAACAAGGAAGTACCATTAGTGAAAGTTATTTGGCAAAGTCACACAGCAGAAGAGGTAACTTGGGAGACAGAAGCCAGCATGAGACAGAAGTACCCAGAATTATTCTAAGTTCGAGGATGAACTTTTTATAAGGTATGGGGGATTGTAACGCCCGAAAATTCTCGAAACTGCATTATAAATATTCTATGATTTTTTCTGGGATTTTTAGATATTTTTCCGGAATTTTTCGAGTAGCGGAAGCAGCAAAAATAATTAGAACCGCAAAATAGCTTAGGCGGGAATTGAACCCGAGACCTATGGTTTACAGATAATTCTAGTAACCAGTTGAACCCAGCAGGGTCATGCTGAAAGGAAAGGGAAACATTTATATTTGAGTTTAAGTTGGGCCGAAATACCCACTTAATATAAATAGGGAATTAATTAGGTGAAGGGTTATTTTGGTTCGGCAACTTCTCCTCCTCCCAAACCCTCACCGCCGACCCTCTCCCTTCTCTTCCCTTTCTCTCTCGGCGCCAACCCTAGGGTTCCTTCCCTAGGGCCCCAAGGTCATCTTCCGGCGACAACTCCAGCACGAGGACGCTTTTCTTCGCGAGAGGAACGCATAGACGCGAGAAGATTGTCGAAGGAGTCGTCTCCACCGGAATTCTAGCCAATAGAATTGTAAGGAAATTAGCGTACAAGGTAAGAAACCCCTCACCTGCAGTATAAGTAGCTTCCGTTTGGTTTTCTATGCATTAGTTTAGTTATATGCAGATTTTTCGGACACATAGGGTGTATTTAACCCTCCTCGCAGGTTTAGGGATTTAGTGAGTACCTTTGGATGGGCCGGACACGTCTTTCCCCCTTCAGTTGGAGGTTTTAGATGTTGTCGGGTGCCTAGAGGTAGTCTCCCTAATAGCGGGGAGAGGTTAAGCACACTAGATGTTCGATTAAATGATTAGCTCAATAAAATGCAACTTAGGTATTTTTAATAGCTCAGTAAATGCAATAGAAGCATTTAAAATAGCTTAGTTAGCCTTACTACAGCTTACATGGGACTACGGTCCAATGGGTGGGCTCTCACAGTCGCCTCTAGGTTTAGATAACCTAGCTCTAGGTTCAGATAACCTAGAAATAGCAAAATAAGCAATTAGTAGTTATGCTCAGTATTTTATTTTCAGTGGCACTGTACAGGATTAGATATCCACTGGGCTGGGCTCCCATAGTCGGTCCCTAGGTTTAGATAACCTAGTAAACCTTACTAAATTCAGGATTTGCAACCCCGGGTCTAGTTAAGGATGCGCGCATAGCATGTACAGTTGCCGGGCCCACTAGCAGTATGATTATGTACTTTAATCTATTACATTATTAGTTTTTCAAAACTCACAAAGATTAGCTATGTTAGTTGAGTTTGAATTCAGCTCCAGTCTAGCTCAGTTTATGCTCAGATCAGTTTAGTTTTCGGTTGATACAAATGATAGTTTATCATTAGCTTTATTGCCATGATCAGTTTACTTCTATGTGTTGTATGTCATGCCATGCTTAGCATATTCAGTATGTATTTTCAAATAACATGTTTTAAAAACATATTGCATCGTATGCATGTTTTAGTGAGGCAGATGGTTTCTTACTAAGCTTAAAGCTTACAGATACTATTTTCCCTTATACTGCAGATAAAGGTAAAGGGAAGATGGACTAGCAGAGGAAGCTGGAGGTCAATGCAGAGATGGTGTGTGTGGCAGGAACTGGAATAAAAGATCCTTAGGGGATCTAGCAAGCTTAAACAATTGAACTTTTAGTATTTCTATTTTCACGCACTTTTAATTGTTAAATGCTACGAACTAGTAAACCATGCTTTATATCCAGTTTAGAATGCTAGCTTTATGTCATTAGAATATATTCTATGGATTGTATAAGTGAAATGTGAGATTTTGGCACGAATAAGTGCTGAAATCAGAGTTTCAGTGCGAAATCAGAAACCCAGATCGATCAGAACTGGGTTGTGCCACTGGATCGGTCAGCTGACCGATCCAGTCGCGAACAGAGAGTTTAAGGATCGGTCAGCCGACCGATCCAAATGCGAATAGAGGGTGCAGCAACTCACTGATCGGTCAGCCGACCGATCAATGAGCCATTGGATCGGTCTACCGACCGATCAGTGCACTCCTGGATCGGTCGGTAGACCGATCCAGCCGCATATAGAAGCGATACAGCTTCTGGATCGGTCAGCCGACCGATCCAGAGCCTTCTTCCGTGCCAGTATCAAGCTGGATCGATCACGGGATCGATCCTACAGCCCAATCGATCCATGGATCGATTGAAATGTCTGATTACAGCTAGCAGGACATCCGAAAGACATAGATTATCCTCCCTAGCATGTGTGCAATTCCTAGGTACATCTAGAATAGTAAGTTCAGATGTTACAGTAAGTAGTTTAGTAAAATTTTAATCAATCCAGATTTTCCGCAATAGTAATTTAGCACAGCATTACGTAACGATCGGCCTCGCAACCTAGTCAGTAGGAGGCGGGTCGTTACATCAATTCATAGTTCCTTCTGTCAATTCCAAACGAAATATGATTCCCGCACAAACACAATACAAAAGATGTTAAATAGCTAATTCAGAACAAAGACTCTCAAATCCTGATGCCTATCGATCAAAACTGTCGATCCAAAATTAAAGAGATGAAATCTATGCATCCAATTATGAGATACATCAATTACGAAAACAAAAATTAGAGCTTGATCTTCAAATCAATAGGATGGAAACCCTATCTCCAATAAATCATTTTGAACTATCAAATCAAGGATGCAGAATCATAGGGTCACTAGAGATCGCATGCACCAGTGGCACTGAGAACCAAAATCATCTGTGCTTGGCATTTTCAGTTGGGGATCAGAGGGAGCGATCTTTCCTTCTTTCGCCATTGCCGAAGTAGATGAAGGAAAAGAGATAGTAAGGTTTAAAAACGAAATCCTTGGATATGGGGAGGGAGCCAGAAGAGGAAGATACGCTGATCTCCTCTTCCTCCGACACCATCTCCTCCTTCTAGCCGTCAAAATGTGGCAACGCGTAGCAGACCCTCGTCGCCTGGCGAGGCTGCGCGCGGTGCTGCAGTGAGGGAAGAAATAAGAAATAGGTTACCTTTGAGCTCCTCCTTACTTGCTGTGGAGAGGGAAGAACATGGCTATGTTGCAAAGAGGAAAGGAAAGAAGAAGAGGTGGGAGACGAAGGAAACCTAGCGGCAATAGAGGAAAGGAAACCTAGCGGCGATAGAGGAAAGGAAAGGAAAGACGAAGAGGCTGGAGACAAAGGAAATGATCGTGTGGGAAGGGAAAGCATAGGTTAATATGTTTATAATATAATGACATTTGTAAAATGTCATTCTAAGAGGTTTGATATGATTATTTTTATAAAAAAATAATCAATTATAAAGAGTGTCATTATAAAATATTTGTAGTGACACTTTTTTATAAGTGTCATTAAGAAAATATCATACTAGACTTTTTCTCTTGTAGTGTGGATTTGATTATCTTATCATTACTCCCAATGATAAGTATGTCATCTACATATAGACACAAGATGATGTAGTCATTCTTTGTGACTTTTATTTAGACACATTTATCACACTCATTGATTTTGAATCCACATTCCTTCATGGCATTATCAAATTTCTCATGTCACTACTTTGGTGCTTGTTTCAAACCATATAATGACTTCACCAACCTACAAACCTTATTTTTTTAACTTAGCACAGAAAACTCCTCAAGTTGCTCCATGTAGATTTCCTCTTCTAAATTCCCATTTAGAAATGCTATCTTTACATCCATCTGATGTATTTTGAGATTCCATTAGTGACTATAGCTAACAATACTGTAATGAAAGTTACTTTCGACACGGGAGAATACGTATCAAAGTAATCAAAGTCTTCTTATTGTTGGTATCCTTTGATTACTAATCTGGCATTATACTTATCAATTGTGTCATCTGACTTCACTTTCTTCTTGAAAATCCACTTGCAACCTAGTGGTTTACTTCCGGGAGGAAGATCCAAAAGTTCCAAAGTGTGATTTTACAAGATAAATTCTATCTCAGATGTAATTGCTTCTCTCCAGTGAGGCTCATCAGAAGAATTTACTGCTTTTGAGTTACTTTGGGGCTCACTTTCTAACATAAAAGTGATAAAATCTGAACCATAAGATTTTTCTACCCGAACTCTTTTGCTCTATCTAAGCTCAACCTCGACTGATTCACCATCATCTTCTTTGCCTTGTGTTTTATATACCCGTTTTGAGGAGCTAACATCCTCTCAGATCTTATACGGAAACATATGCTCAAAGAACGAGGCATTTCTTGATTCTATTATCGAGTTCTTGTGTATATCCGGTATTTGTGACTCATACATAAAAAAATCGATACGCACTGCTGTTATGTGCATATCCAATAAATATGCAATTAACAATCTTTGATCCTATCTTAATCCTTATTGGATCAGGTACTAACACTTTAGCAAGACATCCCTACATTCGTAAATATTTGTAGGACTATTGTCGTTCATTCCACAACTCATAAGGGCTCTTATCTATTTTCTTACAGGGAACTTTATTTAAAAGGTAATTAGCTATTAACATAACTCCCCCCCCATTAACTCTGACAATCCAAAACTTAATAGAAGAGTATTCATCATCTCCTTTAGAGTTTGATTCTTACGCTCAACAACTCCATTTTGCTGAGAAGTATAAGGAGCTGTTATTTCGTGTCTGATCCTATGCTCAACATAAAACTTAGCAAAAGGTGATACATGTTCACTACTTCGATCACTTCAAATCACCTTAATCTTTTTATTAAGTTGGTTTTCAACTTCATTTTTATAGAGAGTAAATTTCTCTATAGCTTCATCCTTACTTTTAAGAAGATACATATAACAGTATTTTGTATTATCATCTACAAAAGTGATGAAGTATTTATTACCACCACATGTGGATTAGGTCAAGTGGTTCATTACTTTTTCAATATGTTGAAAGGATAACCTTGTCATTTTTGCTTCAACACAAATCTCACACTTGTGTTTTGGGTCAAGGTGGAATGTAGGTATGCTTTGCATGTTTATTAATCTACGCAACACATCGTAGTTAACATGTCTTAGTCTAGTATGCCATAAACATGAAGACTCAAGCATATAAACAGGAGAGCTTTCATTTTTATTTATCGTAGACCTAATGGTCATTGCATTGAGCTTGAATATCCCATCAGATACATAGTCCCTCCCAATAAACATTCCATTCTTAGACAATATTACTATGTCTAACTCAAAAATAATACAAAAGTCATGCTTACTTAATAGTAATTTGGACACTAGATTCTTCCAAATCTCTGGAACATATAACACATTGTTCAGAATAAGGTCCTTGCCCGAGGTCATCTTCAACACTACTTTTTCTTGGCCCATGATGTCCGAGGTTGCTGAGTTCCCCATGAACAATTTATCTCCATTGACTTCTTCAAAGTTGTGGAGCAGCTTCTTATTGCAGTAGACATGATTGGTGGCTCCAGTATCGATCCATCATTACTACGGGTTTAAACCTAACAGGTTCAACTCAGAGTCCACAGTGTAGAGGTTGTCAATTTCTGGTCCCTTATTTAGGTCATGTTTCTTCTTCGGCTTTCTATACTCCGAAGATTTGTGGCTGGCTTGGTCACAGTTGAATCACTTCCTAGAGAACTTCTTCTTACTAATGTCTTCTCTAGGTCCCATGTTGGAAGATTTGGGGTTCTTCCATTTCGAGCTTTAACCATGCTCGACCACGTTGACTTTCATAGTAGCTTGAGAGAACAGCTGTCTCTCTGAACTCTTGTTATCTTATTCGATGCGAAGTCTAACAATAAGTTCCTCCACATTCATCTCCTTCCGCTTGTTCTTCAGGTAGTCCTTGAAGTCCTTCTAGCAGGGGGGCAACTTCTCAATGATAGTAGCCAATTGGAAGGTTTTACTCAGAACGATCCCTTCTGAGTAGATCTCGTGCAAGATCACCTGAAACTCCTGGACTTGGCTGATCAATATCTTGGAGTCAACTATCTTATAGTCCAGAAATCGGCCCACGATGAATTTCTTGGCCCCTACATCCTCCGTCTTGTACTTCTTGTCTAGAGACTCTCATAGCTCCTTAGTCGTTCTCTTCATGTTATACACAGCGTACAGTGAATCAATAAGATACTTGAGGATGTAATTTCAACAAAGGAACTCTGAATGAGTCTATGCCTCCACTGCACTGATGGTATGTGCATCAGCATCCTCAGTACGCTTAGGAGGGTCCTCGGTCAAGGACCGAATTTGATTGAGCGTGGTCAAGTAGAAGAGCATCTTCTGTTGACACCTCTTAAAGTTCAGTCCACTGAACTTTTTTGGCTTTTCCTCGTGATTGATTGACACAGTTCCAATCAGGGCAGAGGGGGTCTTCATGTGTTGAGTCTGTTGTGCCTCAACACTTTGTTCCGTGACAATCTCAACATAATTGAGTCTATTTCAAGATTGTTGGACAAACAATTTGCTAGAGATTCTAAGGAATTAGCCAAATTTAAATAAATAAAATTAAATTCAACTTATCTATTGAAATGACCTGAGCTAATAATCTTATATTGCCAGTGGGAGCTGGTTTCTGCCAAGTGCCAATCGAGTGCAGACTGGTAGAGTAGATAGAGAGGTTGAGCGGGCAGATATGCCGACTGGGTAGATAGATCGAGTGGGCAGTATATCCGACTGGGTTGTATAGCAGATCAGGCAGAGCTGATCAAGTGGTAGATCAGTCGAGCGGATAGAGCGGTCAAATAGAGAGTTCGACCGGGCAGAGTGGTCGATCAGGTAAGTAGAGCAAATGACTAGGTGGTTCAGCCGAGCGGGATGAGAAGCTGAGAAGTCCAAGAGGCCGAGCGAATGTGCAGTCGAGCTGCTGAGAGAGTGAGCGACCGAGCGAATGAGCTGCTGAGTGAGCGAGCGATCGAGGGAGTATTTGGCAGGCCGGGCAGAAAACCGAGCGACCGGGCGAGCGTGCGGCCAGACTAGCGAAGTAGGCAAGTGGTAGGTCGGGCAAAGCAGTAGAGCGATCGAACGAGTGAACGACTGGATGGGCATGCAGCCGAGAAAAGGAAGAGGCCAAGCGAATGAGTGAATAGATGGTTGGGCGGGAAGAGAAGTCGAGTAAGTAACTGAGTGAGCGAGTGGCCGAGCGAGCGACCGAGTGAGCGAGCGACCGAGTGAGCGAGCGACCGGTTGGGCAGAGAGGCCGAATGGACCGAGGCCTGCGATGGTCATAGTTTCCTTGAAACAGATTCACCCACCTCTGGTTGTGCTTTAGGGTTTACTCGGGTCGTCTATTTCTCAAGATACAATGGTTAACCATGATTCCCACCAAGCATCGGTGGTCACGACGAACTGAGTGGTACCTGACTGCTATCACGACCACTTCGTTGAGCAAGAGTTGCACGACAGAGGAGGAGGAGAACAGAGGTGTAGAGCTACTGCATCTTTTCTGTGTAATGACTATTCAATACCCAGAGAATAATGATAGTCGTCCATCAATAGCCAACCATTACTACCCAGGAGGTAAGGGGTTAATGCTTTCGTTACCTTCTTGAGCAGCAAAAAGAATCCACATGGTAAAATGTTAGTTATTCCACTTTGGTAAATTTTACCCCGACCGATTCGACATTCGGCGTGCGCAGGTTGTGCTCGCACACGAGTCAATATAGTTCAGTGCAATCCAGACCCTGGATTTGCACCCCCTGCGTATCCACGCATGAGAGAGAGCCTCTCCACATGTATTTGCTCACATCATCAATGTATGTGAATCAATATAAACCAACTAATATGACTTAAAACTCCAAATGTAAGACTAAAGTCTCATTCACAATGGAGAGCTTCTTTCCTCTTTCACCTCTTCTCCATTCACATATATCCAACAATCAATTATTTATCAAGTTAAGTATTTTTTTATAATATAATTTTTATAAACATATGACTTAATTTTTATAGAGTTTAACAGAGCAAAACTCTTAATGTATAATAAGCATTTTCACAAACAAGTTTAAATAAATGTCAACTGCAATGAACTAAAAAACAAACTAAAGAATTGTAACCGTCTGGATAGACTTTTATTAGCACTTTTTGATTTATCTTAATTAGTAGAAAATTTTGATTACACCTAAAATTAATCAGTTCGAAGAACTGGTATAAAAAAAATATTTTCACAAACAAGTTTAAACAAATTTGATAAGAAAATAAATAAATTTAAATACAATTAAACTCACTTTAAAAATAATTAATAGTCGAATCGAGGGATATTTCAATATTAAATTACAAGTAGAGATCTGTTTAAATAATGTTTGAAAAGAAAGATTTATTGCCCTCAACTACGGTCTAGCAATTAGACCTTCAAATAATTAATGAGACATTTAAAATTTGCAATTGCAACTTGATCCCGTCCGGAGGCTGAGTCGGACGAAGGCCGGTCGCGGTGGATTGGGCGTTGACGGAAAGTCGCGGGCGGTGCAGGCTCCCCACAGGTGGCTGATGCGGCTGCAGGGCCTTGCGCACACTCAGACGATCCCCCTTTCGCGTTAGAGACCGAAACCCAGGGAAAAGTCCCTGGATCAGGCCCTCCGACGCTCAAGTCAGGTCCTTTTTCCCCAGAAAGAACAGAGAGAAGCAGAAGGAAAAACAGTTGTGGAAAAAAGTGACGAGGGAGTCTGTGCGCGTACCTGCGTACGAGGGATTTCTCCCCTTTTATGCGTCCTCCTGCCAGAACCTGCCCTCCTGTCAGAAAACGTTAGACGCCCGGCTTTGTCCGCTAGTCCAGGACACCTGTCGCGTTGCTATTTGTTGTGAGAGCATCTTTCTGTTAGGAACCTCCGCCTTCGCACTTGGGCTTTGTCCTGTAATGAGGGACAGCTGGCAGGCTACTACTGGCTATGAGGGCATCTTTTCGTTTCAGGAACCTTCGCCTTCACCCGCATTGTTGGTATGTAATGATTACCCCTGACGGGCCGTTGGGATTCTCCGCTTCCTTATCACTTAGCTCCTCCGATTCATTGTGTCTGCACACCAGCCTGCACCAGTGGTTCGCACTTCCAGGCCTCCAACTCGCAAACCTGCAGCCCTAACTGTCTAGACCTAGCTACGCTGATCTTCACCCTGCATCCTGTGCTTTGTACTTTCTGGCCCTCAACCGCGGGTTTGTAGCTCGGGCTGCTTCTAATCAGCTCTGCCGCTCCCGGCCCGTTGGCTTATACTTCCAGTTCTTGGCCTCTGCTTAGCTCTGCCGACCTCGACTTGCGTCCTGCACTTTGTACTTCCTAGCCCTCCACCGCAGATCTGTAGCTCGGGCTGACTCCGCTCAGCTCTGCCGACCCTGACTCGTTGGCCTGTACCTCCAGTTCTTGGCCTCTGCTCAGCTCTGCCGACCTCGACTTGCGTCCTGCACTTTGTACTTCCTAGCCCTCCACCGCAGATCTGTAGCTCGGGCTGACTCCGCTCAGCTCTGCCGACCCTGACTCGTTGGCCTGTACCTCCAATTCTTGGCCTCTGCTCAGCTCTGCCGACCTCGACTTGCGTCCTGCACTTTGTACTTCCTAGCCCTCCACCGCAGATCTGTAGCTCGGGCTGACTCCGCTCAGCTCTGCCGACCCTGACTCGTTGGCCTGTACCTCCAGTTCTTAGCCTCTGCTCAGCTCTGCCGACCCCAACCCGCTTCCGCCTATGCTGAGCCCTGACTGCCCTGTCAGCCTGCCCTTTTTGAACGCCAAGTCGCCATGACTATTGACCGCCACCTCCTCGTAACTTTTGACCGCCACATAGCCTGGACTTTTCTAATCCTTTCCTCTTGGGCCCCTCCATCACTAACCGTATCACAAGCCTCCCCCACAAGTCTAGTCGAAGGAGGACGACAGTCTGACTGACTAGACCTCTGCACCCTTCTGTGACTTCGGCCTATCTTTGTGATCTCAGCAGATCTCTGTGTATCTGCCTCCGCGTATCTCTATGATCTCAGCATATCTCTGCGCACCCTGCTTCCTACGTCACGCATCAGCTTTTGTGTCACGTTGCTTGGGATACCATGCCTTCTCCCTTACTTCACCAGTCGCTTGGGGTGTCGCGCCCATGCCTTTGCTTTGACTTGGCCCCCCGCCTTCTTTATAAAGAGCCTCACGGTCACTTCTTCGCTCTATCCTTCTTCATTCCTGCTTCCCTACTATCTCTTGCTCACCCGCGCTTTACCTGCTTCTTTCCTCCGAAATGCATTCTCCTTCCTTGGACGAAGTTACTCAACTACCTTCCCAAATGCGGATAGATCAGCTCACCTCGCAACTTGCCGAGAAAGAACGCGAACTGGAGCGCCTGTCCCGGGATCGGGCTCGTCTGTTGGCTGCTTTGCATAACATGGACGCCCTGTATCTTCTCACAAAATCTCGCGTGGATGCAGAAAAGGCGATGAAAGACGAATACCAGTTTGATCTGCAGCACCAAATTAGCCGCCAAGACCGTTTGCAACGAGAGCATGAGACAGAGTTATCTCTCCTCCGTTCAGGTCTTGAGGATAAGCAACGTACTATCACTCAGCAGCAAGCTGTCATCAGCTCTTTGCGCGCGGAGCTGGCTCAAGCTGTGAACGCCCCAGAGTCTCCCGACAGGTCTTCACGCGGAAGTGCTCATTCCCCAGGGCCCATCTTTTCCCCGAGTTCAAGCTGGCCTGGGGAATAGTCGTCGCGGTGGCTCCTTTGCCAAATGGCGCTTCTGCTTGTGGCCTAGGCCGTATCCATCCCTTGCTGAACGACGTTGCTGCGCTCGTCGATCCGTCCCCTTTTGGCTCAGTTTCTTCTGCTCAATTTTCATCTAGCAAACACGTCTTTAGAAATTGGCCCCTGTGTAGGAGCCTAGAGTCGCTTCATGATTTCTTTTCATGCATGTGTTTTAGATGATAAAGTCAATGTAGTACTTGAAAATTGCAACTGTGATGAACGTGTAAAACCTGGTTTCGTAGTCAATATTGGCGCTGTAGGAGTAGGGTAGATGGCCTTTCACGCCCCTTGCCCTTTGTATTTGCTGCATATTTTCAATTTACATAAAATAAATCCAGATACAGCTGACCTGATTACGGAAAACATTCTGCTCGAGGTGAGGCGCATCTCTCGGAAAGGTAGTTAGGCATATGCACCGAGTTCGCTTATGGTTTTCGCAGAGGGACTGAGTTTTGGTTCCCGCATGGGGCCGACCTGAAAGGTTGTTGGGCGTGAGAGCAGAGCTCACTTATAACTCGCGCTGGGGCGAGAGTCTGGGATTACCGACCTAAAAGGTCGTTGGGCGTGAGCACAGGGCTCAATTTTAATTCTCGCATGGGAGCCGACCTAAGAAGGCCGTTGGGCGTGAGAGCAGAGCTCACTTATAACTCGCACTGGGGCGAGAGTCTGGGATTACCGACCTAAAAGGTCGTTGGGCGTGAGCACAGGACTCACTTTTAATTCTCGCATGGGAGCCGACCTAAAAAGGTCGTTGGGCGTGAGAGCAGAGCTCACTTATAACTCGCCGGGGGGTGAGAGATTACCGACCTAAAGGTCGTTGGGCGTGAGCACAGGGGCTCACTTTAATTCTCGCATGAGGCCGACCTAAAAGGCCGTTGGGCGTGAGGCAGAGCTCACTTATAACTCGTGACGGGCGAGAGTGCAGGATTACCGACCTAAAAGGTGGTTGGGCGTGAGCACGGGGCTCACTTCTAATTCTCGCATAGGGCCGACCTAAGAAGGCCGTTGGGCGTGAGGCGAGCTCACTTATAACTCCCACTCGAGTGGGACACCGACCTAAAGGTCGTTGGGCGTGAGCAGGGGCTCACTTTTAATTCTCGCATGGGAGCCGACCTAAAAGGCCGTTGGGCGTGAGAGCGAGCTCACTTATAACTCGCACTAGGGCGAGTGCAGGGATACCGACCTAAAGGTGGCGTGAGCACAGGGCTCACTTTTAATTCTCGCATGGGAGCCGACCTAAGAAGGTCGTTGGGCGTGAGAGCAGAGCTCACTTATAACTCGCACTGGGGCGAGAGTCTGGGACTACCGACCTAAAAGGTCGTTGGGCGTGAGCACAGGGCTCACTTTTAATTCTCGCATGGGAGCCGACCTAAGAAGGTCGTTGGGCGTGAGGACAGAGCTCACTTATAACTCGCACTGGGGCGAGAGTCTGGGACTACCGACCTAAAAGGTCGTTGGGCGTGAGCACAGGGCTCACTTTTAATTCTCGCATGGGAGCCGACCTAAGAAGGCCGTTGGGCGTGAGAGCAGAGCTCACTTATAACTCGCACTGGGGCGAGAGTCTGGGACTACCGACCTAAAAGGTCGTTGGGCGTGAGCGCGGGGCTCACTTTTAATTCTCGCATGGGAGCCGACCTAAGAAGGTCGTTGGGCGTGAGAGCAGAGCTCACTTATAACTCGCACTGGGGCGAGAGTCTGGGTACTCCGGTCCGAGACCGGTGGCGATGGCGCTGGTCCGGGACCCGCTGGACCCTCCTCGCCAGTAACACAGATGTGATGCTCTCTTCATCCTCCATCTGCCCCATCCAAACCGCCTTAATTGCTTTTACCAGGCCGGGCGTTATTTGCCAGTTTGGCTCTCGCTCTGCCGTGTCCCTCGTCTTCCTGCAAGCATATCACGCATAGTATAGGACGTGGGCGGGAGAGAGGGAACATGAACCTTATTCGGCCCTGGGTACGCGGCGCTCTTCTAGTTTGTGGGAGCTTCGCGTGCCTTTGCATGCTGGTGTGGTTAACGAACCGGCCCGGGGGCTGTCTCCACCGAGATGCTTGCCTAGCTACTTCGAGTAAGCAGCTCTCCTGATTGCCAACCCGTGCCTTCCTAACTTTCGCTGGTCAGCCCTGTTCCCTGCGCGACCTCTACTGGATTACCTGGCTTTTGTAGCTCTGTAAAATATCCCGCTTGACGCTACCAAGGGATGCCTCTTTTTTAGAACCACACCTTGTCATGATTACCCCGCCACGCTCATCTTTAATAGGTTTATTCTTATGCTGACACCTGTCCGTTGCATTTATGGTCTACGCTTCCTGACGTCAGTTTCCATACCTTTTTCGTACGCCTCCGTGCTTACTTCTCCTTAGACGGCGCGGGGCGGGTTACCCAAAAAGATACTCGGCCCGATTCTCGATGCCTCCTAGGCCTGAATGGGCTTTATAAACCCTAAAGGTCATCTGCCGCTTCCTTTCCAACGCTTCGTTCTCCCCCTCTCCTCCTCCGTGCTCGTCCTTGTTAGTGCAACTTGCCATCTTCCGGCCTGAGCTCGCGACCCGTCTGCCCTTCTGATCGTTCCTGGCCTGTGATCCTTCTCGCCTCAACCCTTCTTGCTTGCTTCTTCCCCGCGACGATGGATGGTAAGGACCTCCCCTGGTATTCATGCTATCTTTCGGATTTAGACCCCCATGACCTGTCGGTAGTACACTCCCTTCTGCGATTGGATTCCTCCTATGAGCTTCGACTCCCATCACCTACTGAACATCCTTCGTCCCCTCCTGAGGGCTGTATCACTGTCTTTAAAGATCAGATTATGGGCGGTCTTCGCTTCCCTTTGCATCCCTTTATTTCAGACTTGTGCCAGTATTGTGGCATCGGCATCTCCCAATTTGCTCCCAATGTATTTCGAGCTATCTGTGGAACCGTCATCTTATGCCGTATCTATCGGATTCCCTTGACGCCTCACCTATTCCAGCACTTCTATTCTTTCCGGCGAGCCGAGGCGGGGATATTCAATGAACAGGCCAAGCCAGGCTTTAAGTTCTTTGACGGCCTACCTTCTTCCAACAAGGGCTGGAGGTCCCGCTTTTTCTTTCTTAAACCGCCTTCCCCCTTAGCCGGGCCTTCTCAGTGGCGCCCCCTCCCGGCTTTTCCCCCACATGTTCATGAATCTGCCTGCTTTACAGCCGCGGACAAGTTGACCGGTGTTCTGGTTCTCTTGTCTGTGTTGATGCTGGAAGGCATCTTATACACCTTCGGTCTTAGTCCCGTCCCTGCAGAAATCGGCGCTCCCTTTGGTAAGTTGTCTCTTCTTGCACGCCGCTCTTCGCTAACTGAGGTGCTTTTTCTTTTTTATTCTTGTAGCGGCCGCTATCCTCCGTTCTTTCGCCTGCCAAGAGACGCCCTCAGTTGCTGTCCTTGAAGCCCTGCATCAGGAGCTGACACCAGGCCTACCTTCTGATCCAGCTGCTGCCCTCGGTCCTCAACTTCCAGCACCCCCGACCTCTGATGTTGTGATTGTCCCGCCGCTCTCAGTGCTACCTTCCCCCAGCGCTGCAGACCCAGCATTGTCCCACACCTCCGATCAACCGGCGACTGCTTCCACGCCCACTAGACAGGCTCCTCCTCCCCGTCCTACTCTGCGGCTACGTGTGACGCGGAATAGCAAACGGACGGCCCCAGTTACTGCCACTTCTCCTCCACCTTCACAGCGCCAACGCGTGGTGGTTCTTTCTTCCCCTTCCAAGTCTTCGGGCACGAGCTCGGCTCAGGAGCCAAGCTCAGGCCAGGAACAGGCCTATGACCTAGAGGTGGTAAGCCCGCCATCAGACCGACTTACTACGGCGCCATCCCCGAGCGTGCTACCTGCCCCGCCTTCACCTTCTGGTGGCCAACCCCCGAGTTCGTTGACTCCTCCAGCCTCCTCCCCTCTGATGCCAACGAGCCCGGCCGTGCCTATTTCTGAACAGCGTTCCCCGAACTGGGCCTTCAGGGCCCTCTGGAGGCTTCCTTCGGCGACTGACCCGGCGAACGTGTCGGCTGCCCCCTCATCCCCCTTTTTTGGCAGGGTCGACTTCCACGGGGCCTTGGCTAACTCCTGGCAATCGGCTCATCGGCAGTTCTGGGAAAGCGAATACCCTCTGGGAGAGCTCGATCAGGTTGCTTGTTCTCTGGTCGCGGTGAGTCCCTTCTTCCCCTCTTTCCTTTGTCCGGGCGTGCGTGTGTTTCCATAACCTCCTTTCCCCCTCCTATGGGCATTTGCAGACCTGCTCGGCGAGTCTGAGCGTAGTCCAACGAGCAGCCGAGCTAGAACGGGAGAATGTGGCACTCAAGGCCCGTCTCCGGGAACTGGAACCCCCCTCATCTTTCACAGCTCCTTCTGAGCCCTCCCTGGAAGGCCTGGACTCCTGTCTGCCTGCCGCTGGGGAATCAGCGGCCTCCGCTCAAGCCCTTTCTGACGCCGCAATCAACAAACTGAGGGCCTTGGAGGCGGCCTTAAAGGCGAGTGAGTCCTCTCTGGCCTCTGAAGTGGAACGCCGTCAGGTGGCGACCTCTGAACTGAAAAATCGAGAGGCGGAGTTGCTTGCCCAGTCCAGGGAATTGGCTCTGCTGAAGCAAGGTCGGGAGCTCCTACAGATGGGGCTGGCTGAAGCCCAAACCGTGTCCAGTGCTGCTGTGGGTCGGGAAACCACCCTGCGAGCTCAGTGGGAAGCTTGCCAGGCCCAACTTCAATCTTTGCAGGCGGAGCTTTCGCGGGCCCAGGAGGCAGTGTCTCAGGGTCAGAGTGACCTGGCTGCAGCTCGCGCGGAGGCTACCCAGGACAAGGACGCCCTGGCAGAGTACCTGGCGGGAGAGCTCGGGCGGCTGAAGGCCTACCGCTTGGCCTATGTGCGTTCTTCCTTTTTCCTTCAGAAGTTGGGGCGCTGGATGGTCCTGCTGCTGAGTTACGGGGCTGCTGGCGGGGTGAGGCAAGCTTTCGAGCAAGGGTATCTGCGCGCAGCGCCCCCCGCCACTTTCTTGGATACTGCTCGCCTGGCCCGGGAATTGCCGCAGGACACCTTCCCCTCCTTTGAGGCGGATGACGGGCTCTTCTTCCAGGCTGCTCCTCCTCCTGCTGCCACCCCAACCCCCGTAGGGGTGTCTCCCCAGGGTCTTCCTGCCGCCCTCCCCGAAGCTTCTGAAGCCCTTGCCCTTCCTTCTGCTGAACCAACTGACCCGGCTTCTCCTCGGTTGGCTCCTGATAACTCGTCTCCTCCTTCTCCGAATGTAGTGTAACTAAAACTATGTTATGCCGCTTGCCTTTTGACGCGTGGCCACCGGCTCTTCTTTGGTGGTATTTGTGTAATCGTACTGACCTCGGTCTGCTTATCTCCGATTTCCCCTGCGATCCTATAACTGTGTCGCGTCCCCCTCGCGTGCCCATAGCTTGTTTTCTGTGGCCAGTTGTTCGTTGATTTCGGCCGAGCTCTGATGATCAGATTTCCCTTGTCTATCTTCCTTCGCTACGTAGCCTCTCCCCCCATCGCTGCCCTTCTACTGAGCTGGCCCAGGCTAAAGGCTACCTCGCGTGTCCGTGCAGCTCGCTGGTTTTGACTTATCCGCCTTCTGGTGAACCCTCCGTACTCTTCTGTCCCGTTTGGAACAACTTTCTAGGGAGGTGCTTCGTATATCGAGCCTTTGTCGTTCCCTTAATGCCCCTTGTTTATCTTCTCGAAGCTCATCACAGAGCGTTCCTCGTCTGCTTCAAACCCTGTATCTACCGTCCGTTGCTGACTTACGAAAATGTCCTGCACCCACCATACCTATAAGTATCGTCTGACTCTTTCTTTCACCCTCACAGTAGAGCACTCAAACGTCGCCGCCGCCGACTAATTTCCTCCGAGACCTTGCTGTAATCCGTCCCCTCTCCTTCGGCGTTCCTTTGCGATTGTCCTCTCCACCCTCTAAGGTGTTATCTTCCTCCATGACCTCTTCTTCCTGGGCCTCTCTGTTGGCGGAGCATTTCCCAGGCATTTCAAACTTCGCCGAGTTAGATTGGGATGACCTACGGTACACTTATGAAATCCCGGAAAGCTTCCGCCCTATCATCCCCACTGTCGCAAGCCCTTACTTCGATCCTCCGCCGGGTTCGTGTACTTTCTTCACCGAGCAATTTGTCTCTGGCCTTTGTCTACCTCCACATCCTTTCCTATCTGGAGTGTGCCGCTACTTCAACATCCCCTTAGGTCAGTTAACTCCCGACTCCATAAAGATTTTATGTGGCTTCGTGATACTCTGTGAGGTTTGTGAAGTTTCCTGGTCTGCTCCCCTCTTTCATTGCTTCTTTGCCCTCGCTCGGCGTGCCGATGGTCTTTTTGAATTTCAAGCTCGCAGTCAAACTGCCTTTTTCTCCCGTCTTCCTCCTCCTCCCGCCAACTGGAGGAAAAAATTCTTTTTTCTCTGATTTCCTGAAGGGCCAGGCTGGCCTATGTGTTGGCGATCCGAACTTCCTCCGCCCCCGGCGTTGGAAGAGTATCATATGGACCTCTCCTATGCTGCAGCGGCGACAAGAATGGAGCTTTGGCGCCTGGATCTGACAAGACTGTTATCTGAAGACATGCTTTCTTTTTTCTGTCTGAATCCCTCCTTCTCTGGGGCGCCGCGCTCATTGGGTAAATCCGCGCTTGGCTCTTCTCTCTTGTTTACGCTTGTTTTATCTGCAAAGATAACCTTCCGTGTCGACGCCTACAGCGGAGGCCCTATATCGTGCCTCCGAGGTTCTGCCCCTGCCCCTAGACGATCTGGAGATAATGCGGCGTGGCCGAGTAATCTTGGAGAGGAGGCTACTCCCTTATCCCGACCCCATTTCCCCTGGGGTAGCAGTCCAACCCGTTTCCGCCCCCACTGCGCATGAAGCTCCTCCCCCACAGGTCGCCCCTAGCGGGAATCAGGGTCACGCTCGGGCTAGCTATCGAGCTAGGCGGGTCTTCCGAGGAGCTCCCCGGGCCTCCCGAAGGGGTCGCGCGACTCTTCATCGCGCGGGTCGAAACTTGTCTGGTCAAGACGTTGCGGGTGGCAATGCCACGGCCCCCTCTCAGGGCTTACCGCGTTCTGACGACTCTGGCTCTGATGATCAGCCCCAACTTCAAAGACGGCGCCGAAGACCAGGTCTGACTTCTCGCAGACTCGATGCTGTTCCCTTATCACTGCGGCGTTCCCTGCCGTCATCATGGCTGGTTCTAACATCATTTCCTCTTGTTATTGTTGCGTTATTTCCATGGCAGCCTCCCCCAACCCCTACAGGGGAAGACCCTCTGCATCTCGTTCTACCCCCATTCCTCAGGAGGAGGGCAGCCCCGGTGAGCGACGTAGCCCGGCATCAGGCGAGCCCACTCCCGAGTCGCCTCCTGCTCCTCCCGGCTCGGACGTAGGCCCTTCTCAACCCACCGGCCCTTCTCAACCTGCCCGCTATTGTTATAGGACCACTATCCCCTCTGAAGCAGCTCAGACTCGACGACATGATGTCTCTACTAGCGTCTTGGCGATGAAAGGCTGCCTTGGCAGCTTGTGGGCAGAGAGCATGAATCAAATGGGCAGCTTGCCACCCTTAGCTCAAATGGATAAGTTCTCGAAGTCTTGGGCTAAAGTGAGTACCTTGTTCCTTTTTCTGAACGCGAGCTTGTTTTAACTGAGGGTCATTATTCGTGGTCCAGACTCACGCAGAGTCCCTGGTGTTGAACCAATCCTTCCACACCCTCCACCATGAGAGCAAAGATCTCCGGGACAAAGTCTCTGAACTAGAGCTACAACTGCATGATCCTGATCAAGCCAGCCACGCCCTGCGAGCCGAGATTCGATCTCTAACCAATCAGACTGAGCGGCAAAAAAGGTCTCTAACGCAGGTCAGAGATGAACTCCGAGCTGTGTGCGCAGAAAGAGCTGCACAAGAGGCGGGATATCAGCAACAGCTAGCCCACCAGGTCGGGGAGATTCAGAGATACCCTACTTCGGGAGAAGGACAATAAGCTGGAGGCTCAGGCAGTTACGTTGGCAGCCCAGGAAGCAGAGCTGCAGGCCCTAAGGGGGGAACTGTCCCAGTCTCGGGCAACTCTGGCGGGAGTGTCTACCGCCTTGTCAGCCTATCAAGAGGGAGAAGAAGCCCGTTGCCTGCGAAGTCGAACGTCGTATCTGACTTCTCCTGAATTCCTATCCCAGGCTGGGGCACGCTTTGCCATGGCCGTGCCATACACGGCGGCGGGAGTTATCAGGCAACTGAACACGCAGGGCTTCTTGAGCTCCATCCCCGCGGCAGATTTCTTGAATCACAACCTAATCATTCAAGGCCTTCCGGATGAGATTTTTGCTCCTTTCAAATGATCTGTACTAGCCACTTAAACTGGGAAATCGTTACATGTACATATGTCTTTTCGGGTTTTCACTTGAATATCTTACTGCTTCTACGCCCCTCATTTGATCCAGCCTACGTCCACAAAGCCCGCCCCTTCAAACTCGATAGGGTCGCAGGTAATTAGCACTCCAAGGTCGATCCAACTTCCTTCCTTGGGCGTCTTGTAAATAATAGGCTCCTGATGCCAATCGCTTGATAACCTTGTACGGTCCATCCCATTGAGGAGCCAACTTCGTTACTTCCCCTAAGGGCTTTATCTGCTTCCAGACCAGATCACCTTCTCCGAAGAACCGAGGGATCACCTTCCTATTATAGTTCTGTCTCATCCTCTGTCTGTAGGCTTCCAACCTGACAGCTGTTTGCTCACGAATTTCGCTGATGAAATCCAGTTCACGAATCTCGGTGTTCTCTTCGTCGTACATCATCCTTCTCACAGACGGTATCCCGACTTCCAGAGGAACCACCGCTTCATTACCGTAGACCAGATGGAATGGTGTCAGACCTATGCTCTCTCGGGGCGTCGTACGGTAGGCCCACAAAATGCCTGGGAGCTCATCTACCCAGCTGCCTCCCATGTGATCCAGCTTGACTTTAAGCCCACGTACTATCTCCCGATTGACCACCTCGGTCTGACCATTACTTTGAGGATGAGCCACTGAGGTGAAGGCCTGAGTTATGCCGAACCCCTTGCACTAATTCTGTATCCTGTGTCCCTGAAATTGTCGGCCATTATCCGACACTAACTTATGGGGTAAGCCAAATCTGCAAAAGATATTTTTCCATAGGAACTGGATCACCGCATCTTCAGTGATTCTGGCTAAAGCTTCTGCTTCTACCCACTTAGAGAAGTAGTCTACTGCTACCAACAAGAAGCGCCTCTGCCCGGTAGCCATCGGGAAAGGCCCCACGATATCCATGCCCCATTGGTCGAAAGGGCAGGATACTGTAGAAGTTCTCAGCAGCTCTGTAGGCCTGTGCGTCAGGCTCTGGTACTTCTGGCATGAAAGACAAGTATTCACCAACCTCTGTGCGTCCTTCTGCAAGGTAGGCCAGAAATAACCAGCCAGCAATACCTTCTGAGCCAGCGTTCTTCCCCCAGCGTGATTACCACAGCACCCGAATGTATCTCTCGCAAGGCCTGGTCCGCTTCCTCCATATTCAGGCACTTGAGTAGAGGTTTGGAGAAAGACTTTTTGTACAGCTGATCCCCAATCATTGCATAAGAGTGGGCTTGCCTCCTGATCATACGCGCTTCCTCAGGGCTGGTGGGTATGGCTCCTTGCTGAAGAAAGCTCATTATGGGCGCTCTCCAATCAATTACTTCTCCCGCGTTATTCTGTAAATCTATCTGGGCTACCAGGAAGGTCTGCGCTATAGATCGGTCGAGCATCCATGTACTCAGGGAACTAGCCATTTTAGCCAACTCATCCGCTCTTTCGTTTTCAGCTCTAGGAATCTTCGTGACTGTGACCTCCTTGAATTCTCCCTTCATCTTTTCATAAGCCTCCTTATAAACTTGCATCCTCTCGCTATTCACCCCAAATTGCCCGGTTGCCTGCTGCGTTACCAGCTGGGAATCGGAATATATGGTGACTCGGCTCGCCCCCACATGCCGAGCTGCTTACAGGCCTGTTAGCAGAGCTTCATATTCTGCCTCATTGTTGGTGGCTCTGAAATTCAACCGCACGACCAACTGCATGATATCTCCCTGTGGGGATATGAGCAGTGCCCCTACGCCACTCCCCCGATGGGTAGCCGACCTGTCCACGTAGATTTTCCAGACCTCTTCTGAGTCCATTGGGTATACTTCTGTCAGGAAATCTGCCAGAGCCTGTGCCTTGATTGCGGTCCGAGGCTGATATTGTATGTCATACTCCCCTAGCTCAGTTGCCCACTTGATAAGCCGACCCGCCACTTCTACCTTGGTGAGAGCTCGGCCCATTGTACTGTTCGTCAAGACTGTAATGGGGTGCGCTAAGAAATACGGTCGGAGACGCCGAGCCATGAGAACAAGTCCATAGACCAACTTTTCAAGGGCTGTATACCGAGACTCGGCCCCCTTCAATAAATGACTGAAAAAATACACCGGCCGTTGTACATTATCCTGCTCCTTAACTAGCACGGCCCCCACGGCCTCGGGGGTGGCTGACAAATAGACCCAAAGGGGCTCTCCCACAACAGGCTTGAACAGTGATGGCAAAGACTCCAGGTACTGCTTCAGCTCTTCAAAGGCCTGTGTGCATTCTTCCGTCCACTGAAACTTGGCCGCTTTTCTGAGCACTTTGAAGAAGGGCGCCGCTCTATCTGCGGATCTGGAGATAAATCGGGACAGGGCTGTTATCCTGCCGACCAGCTTCTGCGTCTCCTTCAGATTCTGAGGGCTCTGCATGTTCCGAAGCACTTGCACCTTCTCAGGGTTGGCCTCTATCCCTCGTTCGGTCACCAGATAGCCCAGAAACTTCCCTCCTTTGGCCCCGAACAGACATTTCAAGGGATTCAGCTTCACCCCATATTGCCTCAAAGTCCCGCAGGTTTCTTCTACATCTTTTATCAGATTGGACGCCAGGGGGGACTTGATCAGGATGTCATCAACATAAACCTCTACGTTCCGCCCGATCTGAGCCCGAAAGACTTTGTCCATCATCCTTTGGTAGGTAGCTCCGGCGTTCCTGAGTCCGAATGGCATGACGGTATAGCAGAAAGTACCGTCAGCCGTTATGAAGCTGACCTTCTCCTGGTCTTCCCGAGCTAAGGGTATTTGATGATATCCTTGATAAGCGTCCATCATGCATATCCTTTCACATCCAGCCGTGGAGTCCACCACCTGATCGATACGCGGGAGAGGATAACAGTCTTTGGGAGTGGCTTTGTTGAGGTCGCGAAAGTCTATGCACACCCTCCACTTGTTGTTTGGCTTCTTTACCAACACGACATTAGAGAGCCAAGACGGGAATTGCACCTCCCGGACGTGTCCAGCCTTCAGGAGCTGCTCTACTTCAGCTCGGATAATTTTATTCTGCTCGGCAGGGAAGTTTCTCTTCTTCTGCTTGACTGGCTTAACGTCGGGTATAATATGCAATTTGTGTTCGGCTACTTCTGGTCTGACCCCGGGCAACTCCTCTGGCGACCAAGCAAAGACGTCTCGGTTGCGGCTCAGACACTGTATCAGCTCTGCTTTAAGCTCCGGAGGTAAGTCACTGGCGATGCGAGTGATGCTCTCTGATCTGTCGGGGTGTAGCTGGACCTCCTCCCAAGAGATCGATTCTTCAGTAATATGTAGCGGTTCCTCTTGGATAGCGTGTACTTCCCCGTCTTGCGTCCTCCGGTTTTTGCGCGCCTCTACTCGGACCATGTCTATGTAGCAGCTACGAGACACTTTCTGCTCCCCTTTGACCTCCTCGACCTGCTCACCGACCGGGAACTTGATCTTCTGGTGAAAGGTGGAAACGGCAGCCCGGAACTCATGCAGGGCTGGCCTTCCCAAGATGACGTTGTAGGAGGAAGGCGAATCCACCACAATGAAAGTGCTCTTCCGCGTGCGCACCAATGGCTCAGTGCCCATGGAAATGGCCAGCTTGATCTGCCCCATGGGTTTGACTTCATTACCTGTGAATCCGTACAAGGAAGTGGTTACAGGCTGGAGCTCAGCGGCGTCGATCTGCATCTCCTCAAACGCAGCCCTGAATAAAATATTGACCGAGCTCCCGGTATCCACAAAGACCCGAGCCACTCGGCTATTAGCAATAACGGCCCTGATTATGAGGGCGTCATCGTGGGGCAGCTCTAAACCCTCCAAGTCTTGGGGCCCAAAGCTGAGGACAGGACCAAATGCCTGCTCGTAGCTGCATCCTACGGCCCCCACATATAGTCGCCGGCTGTGTGCTTTACGAGCCCGGCCTGAGTCCCCGTCAGTGGGCCCTCCTGAGATCATACCGATCTCTCGCATAGCCACGTTGCCCCGGTTATCCAATTCTCTAGCTTCTCTTCGGTCTTCGCCGGGGCCAGCTTGGCTAGATGGGCCGGCTAGGTCGGGCCGGGCCTGCCGAGCACGTCCAGCTGCAGCCCGTTCTTCCTCCATTCTCTGTATTTGAGGCGCCAGCGCCGGGGGAGGCAAGCCTTGCTCCGCAGCTCGTCTGGAATCCCTAGCGAATTGGAAGCAGTTGCTGAGATCGTGCGTCCTGGACCGATGATATGTGCAATATGGTGTTCCCCTTGGTCCAGGCCTGGGCGCTTGTATAGCGGCGACTCGCGGAGCTGGCCTAGCTCCCTGAACGGGCTGGGGGGCAGGCCTGGGTTGAATGCGCTGGAAGGGCTGGGCTGGCTGTGGTGCTCTCCTTTCAGGTCGGTTGCCTGGTGCCACCGTCTTCTCGGCTTTTCGCCTGGCGGCCTGCGCTTCTTCCACTTTGATGTAGCACGAAGCTTTCTCTACCATATCATAAAAACTCCGGGCGGGGTTTTTGATGAGATCCCTGAAGAATTCCCCTTCCCGCAATTCGTGGGAGAAGGCGCTCATCAGTATCTCAGAAGTGGCAGAGGGGACGTCGTTGGCCACTTGACTGAATCGATTAATGTAGCTTCGCAGGGGCTCCGTTGACTCCTGCTTGAGAGCAAAAAGACAGTGGTCGGTTTTCTGGTACTTACGACTACTGGCGAAATGGTGCAGGAAGGCCGTTTTGAAGTCCCTGAAGCGGCTGATGGATTCTGGGGGCAATCCATCGAACCACTTTTGCGCCGATCCAGACAGAGTGTGCAGGAAGACTCGGCATTTGACGGCATCGCTATATTGATACAATATAGCCGTGTTCTTGAATTTTCTCAAGTGCTCTTCTGGGTCCTTGCTCTCATCATATTCTCCAATGTTTGGGGCTCGGTAACCTCGCGGCAGGCTTTCTTTCAAGATATGGGCAGAGAAAGGTACCTTATCGTCAGGATCTTTGGGCAGCTCTTCAGCCAAGATCACGGCCTTCCCCTTTCCTGAATCCCGAGGCGGGTGCAGAGAGCTTTCCGCAACTGAGGCTGGCGGCTCCTCCTTCTTTGGACTACGCCCGCGAGGTCCTGCCCGATGATAATCGCGGCGAGGCTCTCGGAATGAGGCACGTGGAAGTTCTTCCAGCTGCTTCCTCTTTGAGCTCCTGTCGGAAGCGGGAGCTAGTTCCTTGGACGCCTCAGGGGCTAGGCGGGGTCGTGAAACTGTGCCTTGTCTTTCGGAGGCGGCTTGCTTCCTAACCTCCTTGAAAAGCTCGTATTCCCCCGCAGCCATAGTCACGTTGATCCTCCGGCTAGAGCTTCGACCGGAGTCCTCCATCTTCACGCTCCGGAACAGGTTCTTGTGTTCCCACAGACGGCGCCAAATTTGATCCCGTCCGGAGGCTGAGTCGGACGAAGGCCGATCACGGTGGATTGGGCGTTGACGGAAAGTCGCGGGCGATGCAGGCTCCCCACGGGTGGCTGATGCGGCTGCAGGGCCCTGCGCACACTCAGACAATCCCCCTTTCGCGTTAGAGACCGAAACCCAGGGAAAAAGTCCCCGGATCAGGCCCTCCGACGCTCAAGTCAGGTCCTTTTTCCCCAGAAAGAACGGAGAGAAGCAGAAGGAAAAACAGTTGTGGAAAAAAGTGACGAGGGAGTGTGTGCGCGTACCTGCATACGAGGGATTTCTCCCCTTTTATGCGTCCTCCTGCCAGAACCTGCCCTCCTGTCAGAAAACGTTAGACGCCCGGCTTTGTCCGCTAGTCCAGGACACCTGTCGCGTTGCTATTTGTTGTGAGAGCATCTTTCTGTTAGGAACCTCCGCCTTCGCACTTGGGCTTTGTCCTGTAATGAGGGACAGCTGGCAGGCTACTACTGGCTATGAGGGCATCTTTTCGTTTCAGGAACCTTCGCCTTCACCCGCATTGTTGGTATGTAATGATTACCCCTGACGGGCCGTTGGGATTCTCCGCTTCCTTATCACTTAGCTCCTCCGATTCATTGTGTCTACGCACCAGCCTGCACCAGTGGTTCGCACTTCCAGGCCTCCAACTCGCAAACCTGCAGCCCTAACTGTCTAGACCTAGCTACGCTGATCTTCACCCTGCATCCTACGCTTTGTACTTTCTGGCCCTCAACCGCAGGTCTGTAGCTCGGGCTGCTTCTGATCAGCTCTGCCGCTCCCGGCCCGTTGGCTTATACTTCCAGTTCTTGGCCTCTGCTTAGCTCTGCCGACCTTGACTTGCGTCCTGCACTTTGTACTTCCTAGCCCTCCACCGCAGATCTGTAGCTCGGGCTGACTCCGCTCAGCTCTGCCGACCCTGACTCGTTGGCCTATACCTCCAGTTCTTGGCCTCTGCTCAGCTCTGCCGACCTCGACTTGCGTCCTGCACTTTGTACTTCCTAGCCCTCCACCGCAGATCTGTAGCTCGGGCTGACTCCGCTCAGCTCTGCCGACCCTGACTCGTTGGCCTATACCTCCAGTTCTTGGCCTCTGCTCAGCTCTGCCGACCTCGACTTGCGTCCTGCACTTTGTACTTCCTAGCCCTCCACCGCAGATCTGTAGCTCGGGCTGACTCCGCTCAGCTCTGCCGACCCTGACTCGTTGGCCTGTACCTCCAGTTCTTGGCCTCTGCTCAGCTCTGCCGACCCCAACCCGCTTCCGCCTATGCTGAGCCCTGACTGCCCTGTCAGCCTGCCCTTTTTGAACGCCAAGTCGCCATGACTATTGACCGCCACCTCCTCGTAACTTTTGACCGCCACATAGCCTGGACTTTTCTAATCCTTTCCTCTTGGGCCCCTCCATCACTAACCGTATCACAACTATTAACTAGGCCCTCCAAATTTAAGAACGCTCATCGTTGGAATGAGTTTCGACAAATATTTTTCAATTTATCCTAATAGTCAATAGAAAATTTCCATGAAATCTAGTCAATCACCTCTAATATTAATCAGTTCACATAATTAGATATTTAAATAATAATAATAATAATAATTATTATTATTATTATTATTACCACGATGACAAAGAAATAGGTTAATGACGACTTTCGTCCACTAGCAGAGACGTCGATGCCGCAGTCTCAAGTACGACAAAATCCATCCTCCCCCACTCCCTCGCCTTGTTTCTATCCTACCCTTCCCTTCTCCACGCCTTCTCCCTTCTCCTTTTCTTCCGCTCCACCCTTCTCGCCGGTGCTCTCTGCCTCTCTCCTCTCCCTAACCATGATCCTTCCATATGCTCCCACTGCCTCAACTTCTCCTCCTACACACACTTCCCTCCACCGACCCCTTTCCTCCACCTCACTTGCCGTGGTACCCTCAATGATGATGGTCAGCTCTCTGACCCTTCTTGCACTGCCATCACTTGGTGCAGGTTTGCTGCCCTCAATGCCTTGTTCCCCGCTATCTTCCTCCTCCGCGACGGTACGTGGGGTAGCGAAGTTCGACCAAGCCCCTCAAATTTAGGGTCCCTGAGATTGTTATCTCATCCCATTTCATCTTTTTCTTTCCTAACTTAGGCTTATCTAAGAGGTTAAAACTGAACTGAATAAATTAAAAATTGAATAAATTAATTTTTTAATCAACTGAACCGATAAAATATCGATTAATTCGGTCAAAAACCGAATTAAATCAATTTTTACCAATGATGGATTTAATCAAAATTGAAATTAAATTTTATTAATCATGATTGAATTATTGGAAAATTTTTAAGTTGATGTTGTGTATTTTGATTTATTTAGTTTAACCAAATAAGAAAATTAAAAATCAAAACGGAATCGAATTAATAAAAAAAACAATATTTTTGAAAAAAATGAATTACCGAAATAACCGAATCGAATTTTAAAATTTGGTCGGTTTAACCAAATTTTTGCTCACCCCTAATTTTATTGGTCGTGATGTGGATCGAGATCATTATATAAATATATATAGAAGGTTGTTAGCATGCCCAACTTCCCATGCACGATATGCATGGGTGACTAAGAGATCTGGGCATCCAGAAGTGATTCAAGCACCCTGAGTGCATTCACTTTGGGGCACCCAAATCACTTCCAGGTATCCCGACCTCTCGATCATCCATGTGTGCCATGCACGGGTAGTCGAGCAGGCTAATGGGTATATATATTCCCCGATCACCTGTCCACAACATGCATCCGTGACTAAGTGGTTAGGGTGCCCGAAAATAATCTGGGTGCCCCAAGTGCATTCAATTTGGGCGCCTGGAAGTCCGGATCACTTTCGGGCGTCCCGACCAGTCAGTCGCGAACGCACATCGCTGACGGGTGGTCAAGGAGTAGGGGTGATAATGGGTCGAGTTTAAACCCAACCCCATATTAAACATGCCCCATTCGGAGTAGGTTTAAATCCGGTCAAACGGGTTATGGGATGAGTCTAAACCCGTTGACCAGGTTTAGAAGCGGTTCGAGGTGGATTACAGGTTTCAATGAATCCGCCTCATATATATATATATATATATATATATATATATATATATATATATATATATATATATATATACACGACCCAACCCCGTATTAAACATGCCCCATTTGGAGATGGTTTAAATCCGGTCAAACGGGTTATGAGACGAGTCTAAATCCGTTAACCGAGTTTAGAAGCGGTTCGGGGCGGATTACAGGTTTCAATGAACCCGCCTCATAGATATATAGATATAACTAATTCTAGACATAATTAGTCCAACTCATAAAAACTTTTCACTGATTACCAGAGTAAATCGGAAAGTATAGATGAGTCCTAATGGACGATTCAATGTCACAAGTGTTTCAAACTCCTCATGTGTAATATGCATTAGGTAAAATTTGAACTCTCGTTACCTAAAGAACTTGTCCCACCTCTTACCATTGTAAGTAGCTCAGGTTAGTTTTGATGTTGATCAACTGACTTACGTTAGGTCTTGTGCATTTCGATGTCTTGTGTCTAAGTGTGCATGAACTTAGTGTTGGTGTAATCAGCCTCTAGGATTTCGATATTTGATAATATACCTAAGTCTGGTGAGTTTAACTAAGGGTTGATCAAAATAGGACTTGATATTTGGAAGAGAGAAGTCTAGTTAGTACCAGATGACTTGCAAGGGAAATCCTAACTGGATGTTAGGCAGGTGAGAAGTCTTGGAGGAGTCAACTTCAAATAAGGGAAAATTCTAGGGAGAGATAACCCTAGGTGGTGGAAGTCCCAGTGAGTAAAGTCAAACCCTAGTGAGTGAAACTAGGTGGTGGAAGTCCTAGTGAGTGAAATTAGGGAGTGGAAAACCCTAAGTAGTGAAGTCTTAGAGGAATAAACTCTAAGCAAGAGAAACCCCTAGGAGAGGTAACCCTAGGTAATGATAAAGTTTTGGATGCGGTCCAAGTATAAAGCCTAGTAGGTTGGGTAGACTTACAGGAGTAGACTAGGTTGATTATCTGTGTATGTATGTTTGTCTTGCATAAACCTGGAGCTAGAAGAAAGACTAGGGGAGAAAACAAACTCAAATGGAAGGCAATAAAAATCACACCTTGGATTGGTCATGTACAGGCGCCTAGATAGATTCTGGACTCTTAGATAGGTCTAGGCGCTTAGAAAGCTTCCGTGTGGTTAGATCGGAACTGATTAAGTCATGATAAGGCATGCGATGACTTCAAATCAAATAATACCTTAATTCAGGTGCATCTATCACATCTAGGCATCTGGAAGACCTTTATAAAGGTGACATTGAGCAAAGCCTTCAATATGACAATTCGATCATCCTACTCTTCATATATGCAATCAAACGAACGTGCTGCGAAGCTCTATGATCGGGGAAGCTCCAGGAAGAGTGTGCTGCGCTCAAGACTTCCGGATTAACCACTTCATTTTGTTTTTGTTTGTTTTACAAGTTATACTTATTTCTTATATTCTTTTATGCTTGTAATGGATAAACTATAAGACAAGTTTCTCCACCTCCGGAAAGCTTCTGGAAAGGAAACCACTAGTGGACTCGTGCTTGAGTGCAAAGACCTTGGACGTACTGACCTTGGGGGTTGAGTGATAGATCGGATGCGAGCGATAGATGGGGGGGGGGGGTGAATATCGCTTCTTTTAAAAACTTTTCTTTTACTTTTTAAATCAGAATCGTGCAGCGGAAATAAGAACAGAGACAAAGTTGTTTACTTCGTTCGGAGCCTAGCTCGACTCCTACTCGAAGGCCCGCGGTCCTCGACCGTACCGATGGGCAAAGCACTAAAACCCTTCTTTCCGAAATCTTCGGAAAGAAGTAGATCGTACAAGTATAATGAAATAAGATAGTAACACTCCTACTATCTTATTTTAATTTAAGTGCAATATGAAAATAAATATACCGACAATCGTATGCGTAGGATGTAGCTTGGTCGGTACTTCCGGACGGAGTGACTTGCTCAACTGTTGAAGATGTGTAGCACAATCCATACGCGAAGAAGAGCTTTTTAGATGATCAGAAGAGTTGTTCTGGCCTCAGACTTCGAGCCTCATTTTATAGGTGCCTTGGGCGTTCGGTCGATCGATCCCTCTGTTCGGTCGACCGAACCCGCTCCCTTCCTTCCTGGCTGGAGTCTAGGGATGACAATTTCACCCAAATCTGATGGGTAATCCGACATCCGACCCGAATGGAGGAGGATATGGAGGGAATTTTTATACCCGATTATAGTAAATGGGTATTCGGGTATGGGTATGGAGGTGGATGTGGTAAAATCCTACCCATACCCTACCCGATATATATATATATAAGCCTCATTTTTTATTGGGAAAGAAAAAACTTTAGTCCGCTTTTCGTCTTAGAAAAAAAAGACTTAGTTTGTCTCTTTATTCAGTCATCAACATGTATCTCATCTTCTTTTCCACGAAAAATGTTCACCAGATCGAAGGAGTGCGAGACGAGGAAAAGCTGACAAGTACATTGAAATATTTTTTAAAAAAAATGAGAATGGTATGGAGTAATAGGATGATGGGTAGGATATGGGTACCCGAAACTCTGACGGTATGAGGATGAGTATGAAAGTTAAATACCCGATGGGTATGAGGATGGGTATGGGTATAAATATAATAAATGGGGATGGGTACGGAGGATATGAAATCCTATCCAAATCCTATCCATTGTCATCCCTATGCTAGAGGAGTCGCTTGTATACATTTTGTAAAATTATGCAAATTGTCACTACGATTACAGTTCCTCAAATGTTTGGACCATTAACAAGATTTTTCATGAAGCTTTAGGAAGGATTTGGAGCCCTAATCTACAAAAGTAATCTTTAAGACGATCGGAGGAAAGAACAAGTGGCAACGAGGACCTTGCTATCTTCTTTTCCTGACGTTGAACAGCCTATCAACAGAATATCAAGAAGAAAATAAACCAAAGGCATTATAATCTGACTATAAGTTGATAGAAAAAAGATAATACATAACTGCACCCATGTAAAGAATTATTGACCTTTTTCTCAGTTTGCACAAACTTTTTAAAGGGAGGTATTTGCTTTCCAACAGCTTTGTTTTGAAACTAACAAGCAAAAAATCAAAACCATGTCAGTATAAGTTCAGAAGAGGGTTTTTAATTAGAAAATAGGATATGTGATCCTAAAGCTCGCATGCTTGCAATATATCAGAGAAAAGTATGAGGTTACTGGATTGCTAATGCAAAGAGCACTTACATCACCTCTAAATTTTACATTGAATAAAATGTCAAAGAAACCCAAAAGAGTTGGTAATCTGGAAACTAGTCTGAACTAAATTTTGATTGCATAATCTAAAGCTATTGGACTTCACAAACTCTGCATATGCATAGTTGCAAAACTTCATGCAGCTTGTGTAATCATACATAATGCAAATTAAGAAGTAACAAAACTATATCTTGTATTCCTATTAATTCAACATTTCCCGAAATAACTTGTTTCCCACTTCCTCAGCAGCATTCCAAACACAAATTATAAATATGAAAAAAAGGGAAAACTGAGATTTGATCAGAAGCCTATAAAATATAGAAATTTGAAAACGTATAAAAGGTACAAGAGCAAAGAAAAAAACTTTTGGAAACCAAACAAATGATTGAAATTATTGCTTTTTTATTTACATATTCTTAGCTCTTATATTTCCCCATTTGCTTAGCTAAAACAAATAATTTTATGCATCTAGTACTTTTTCCCTTCAACTAACCATTTGTACTATTTATACAAGGAGATTGTTTAAATACTTAGTATGATATCTGAATACAAGAGAAACTTAGGTGGAACTTAACGACAGTGCAAAGCCACTTCAAATATGAGTTGCATACTTGAAGCATTAGAAGTTCAATCATAAATCCTAATCAAATTGAACTAAAGTGATCCAAATCGGAAAGTTTAGTTTATCGATTTGGTTTCATTTTGGTTACTAGGTAAAGTTATTGATTTTGGATAAGATTCAGTTAGAACTTATAAAAAAGGACAGTCCGGTGCACGAAGCCCCCGCCATTTAGTTAGAACTTATAAAAACTATTAAAACTAAACAGAACCATTAAAACCAATAAGTTTTTTATAATATGTATGTGTAAGTAAATACTAATTATAAGTATTTAGTGTGTTCAATATTATGATTTCATGACATTAATTATTTCTGTTAGTAGGGATGACAATTTCACCAAAATCCGATGGGTAATCCAACCCGAATGGAGGAGGATATGGAGGGAATTTTTATACCCGATTATAATAAATGGGTATTCGAGTATGGGTATGGAGGCGGATGTGGAAAAATTCTACCCATACCCTACCCGATACCCGATATATATATATATATATATATATATATAAGCCTCATTTTTTATTGGGAAAGAAAAACTTTAGCCCGCTTTTCGTCTTAGAAAAAAAAGACTTAGTTTGTCTCTTTATTCGGTCATCAACACGTATCTCATCTTCTTTTCCACGGGAAATGTTCACCAGATCGAAGGAGTGCGAGATGAGGAAAAGCTGACAAGTACATTGAAATATTTTTTTTAAAATGAGAATGGTATGGAGTAATAGGATGATGGGTAGGATATGGGTACCCGAAACTCTGACGGATTTGGGGATGGGTATGAAAGTTAAATACCCGATGGGTATGGGGATGGGTATGAGTATAGATATAATAAATGGGGATGGGTACGGAGGATATGAAATCCTACCCATTGTCATCCCTACTGGAGTCTGACACTGGCTCGATCTCCGGCAATCAATGCTTTTTAAGGGTTCGGTCGACCGATCATGCCTTTCGATTGACCGAACAAGATCTTTTCCCTGTTCGTCACAATTAACTGAGATCTTCTTTTAATGCTGCATTTAATGCTGATTGGATCAGTCGACCGGTCCTCCGGTTCGGTCGACCGATCAGCCTTTTTTCCTTCTTCTGCTGATCGGTGCTAATGAGCTGGCCAATGCTGAGTCACCATGGATCGGTCGACCAATCAAACTTTGATTGGACTCTGATCTGTTCTGGTCTAATCTAAATGCTGTTCTGATTTTGCCTGGTTCGGTCGACCGATCCAGCCGGACCTACAAAACAGTATTAAGACAAAAAATCTCCTGCAAAGCAGATGTTAGAACAATAATATTATAAAGCAAGAGTAATATGAAAGACAGTAGAACTGTCTTGATCTCAACTTGGAAACCTTCCTGATTTCTTCAGTTGGATCATCGACCTAAGGTTGTTCCCTTCAGGAACCCGACCTCACTATCGCTCCTCAGTTTGTTTACCTCAACCTACCTGCCAAACTTTGATCCTCCAGATCTAGTTTGGACTTTTCACTCAGCCTTGATCGGCTCCCCAGGACTTTTCTCTTGATCTTCGGTTCTCTAGACCTCTCGATCACACTGCCAAGCTTCGGGTCTCCTCGACCTACTTGGACTTGCACCTGGGTTCCACGATCTGCTAAGATTTCTCCTGCCTAGCCTCCAACTAGGTCTTTCCCAGTTGAGTAAACATCCTTCACACTCAGTCAACTTGTTAGATCATAACAAGACTTAACTTGAACCTTTGACAACATCAAAACTTAGGTTTGATTCTGGTGCAACTTGCACCAACAATCTCCCCATTTTTGATGTTTGGCAACCAAGGTTCAAAGTTAAGTTAAAAATATGCAACAACCAATAATTAAATAAACAAGCAATTTAACTTTTAACTTTTAATACTCCCCCTGAGTTAAACAACTCCCCCTGAATTCACTATCTCTCTCCCTCTGACACACATCAAAAATAGGGGAAGACCAACAAACCTGAAGGGTTGAAATGTATAACAATTTTAACTAAGTGTTCAAAAATTACTTGAAATGAAAAAAGTTAATTATGATATTCAAAAATGTTTTTAACTAAGTTAAAAAGCTAAAAATTTTGAAAATTTTTACTAAGTTAAAATAATTTTGAAAAGAATAATTTTCCTAAGTTAAACAGTTATTTTAAAAAATAGCAAAATTTTTTTTACTAAGTTAGAATTTCTAAAAGCAAATAAGTATGTAAAACATTTTGGTTCAAATGTTTGAAAATAGTAACACTTTAAAAAGTTTTCAGAAAAATATTTTACCTGAATTTTGCAAAGATAAAAATTTAAAAGTCTAAAAATAAGAATTTGTAAAAATAAAAAATTAAAAAGTTTTTTTAATAAAAAGATTTTTCAAAAATAATTTTGAACATTTTTAAAAGAAAAAATTTTACTAAGTGGAAAAATATAAATATTTTGAAAAATAAAAATTAGGATTTTAAAAAATTAGGATAAAAATGTGAAAGATGCATAGTTCAAGGCTCCCCCTAGAATTGATGATAGCCTAAAAGTCTAAGCATGGGCAAAAATATTAAGGAAAAATGTCCTTATGATGAAATGTCCAACCTTTGTACAAAGCTAACTACCAAAAGATAGTAGCAATAGACCTAGGTTGGTCAATTTGAGTATTTTAATACCAACTAGGTTTTTACTAGCTAGTTAACCCAAATTGATTCATGTGTGTTGTTTAAAGCCCAGATTTATAACGATGCACTAACATAAGCATATGAAATCTAGGACAAAGTCCTAAGCATCTCACCCATTCTAAGTTATCAAACAAGAAATCCTACTGTGCTTGTGAGATGCTGACTCCTGAACTATAGGAACATGCAGTTCTACGGTAGAACCTAGGCTACTCCAGAAAATCAAAAATATTTTGAAGGAGTTTTGAAAACCAAAATTTTGAAAGAGGGATTTTTACAAAAATAATTTTGAAAAATAAACTAAGTAATAATTTCCAAAAATAAAAGAACCTACTCTATAAAATATACCAAAAGACATTAATAACTGAAAAGTACTGAAAATTAAACTTAGTCATAATCCAAGTCAATAGATACAATAAGTCATAAGTAATAAGTCCTAAAATCACTCCTCCTCATCCTCATCATCTCGAAAATAGTCAAACAACCGCCTCTGCTCCTTTTCTAAAGCATCAGTACGATCCATCATCTCTTGACGAAAATCTGCAATTTGACCCTGAAGAGAGCTGTATTGATTATCCATCTTTGTCTCTAAGGAGTTCAATCGACTAAAAATATCATCACGCAGACGGGTAAAAAAGTCACTAGGCTGAGGAGGGGGAGCATATGAACTGCTCTGAGGCAAATCAAAGTAAGGCGTCATGGCAAATCCTGGATCAATAAACACTGGAGGAGACACAGCTGCTGGGACCGGATCATCTTCAGCAATGGGTTCTTCAATAGCCGGTGGTACGTAGTATGGATGAGACCGTTTATACACCAGACCCTCGGCGCTAGTCTTAATCCCAGCCAAGGACAACTGCCTAATTCCGACAAGATCAAAATCAGATAACTCAATCAATTCACCCCGATGAACTCCCACACCCAAAGAAGCAATATAGGCAGTAAGAACATGACACTGGATCATATGAACTTTATTTGAGGTGTTATACCTTAAATAATAGATAATGGACCGAAACACCCAGTAACCTAAGTCAAAATCTAGTCTATGGCGTAATGCATACATCAGAAAAAGATGAACTGGTCGTAAAACACCCTGATCTCTAGATGACAGGGGATGAACACAGGAAACAACCATCTTATAAAAAGCATTGTCTGTCGGACTAAGGGGTACAGTAGACATCTTTTTAGGGCGTGGTCCCTCAAAGAAGTCGGCATACATAAGATCAAGAGTAAGATGTGCAAACGGAGCAGGTAATGGATTTGGAAGAGAAGCACTGAAAAAGATATGGTTAACTGAGAGTTGTATCCGTAAAAATCGAAGAAACATATCTAGATCAAATAGCATCTCTCTGGTGGCGACCCTAGTCCTATAGTGATGAGGATCAAGTTTACACAAGTTGTGATAAAATTCGGAATAGAGGATATGATTGTATGCATGCCTGCAAAAGATAATGCTATCTAGTTGATAGTGTTGATTGATCTCTATGGCTTCAGGAAAAAAGGTTTGGTAGAATTGGAGATCTAAACAACGAGTACCTATCACCTTAAATTTTTTATTTGGAAAAGATTGCCTTAACTCCTCAGAAGAAAACTTAGGGTCCTGACTGGGATTAAGAGAACTAGCCTCTCATTGCGCAATAGCTCTACTTTTTTCACTATATATATATATAAATAGCAATAAATAATTGTGCATAAGTATTTAAAAGAATTAGAACAAAGAAATGGTTACTGAGGCATTGTCGGGCTGCTAGACAAACTGAAACTGGCGAGAAGAACTTCTAATACAAGGAGGAAAGCAAAGAAAAAGGAGATTTGGGGGATGAGGTTTTCGGCTTGCCGAAACCTGTATTTATAGAGGTTGATCGGTCGACCGATAAAGGGTTCAGTCGACCGATCCCTTTAAATCCTCGTCCTTTTTAACTCGAGAGCCAACGTTCGGTCGACCGGACATACGTTCGGTCGACCGATATATTAACTTCGGCACACATACAGGGTAGGTGCAGAGTAGGTGAACGGATGAGAATTTATTAGTCCGGTCGACCGATTAACTTGTTCGGTCGACCGAATAATTGATTAGTATTGACTGTTTCAAAAAAGGTTCGGTCAATCGATAGGTTTTTTCGGTCGACGGAACCCCCTCCCCCCTTTTTTTTTAAGTTAAAACTATTCTACAGGAAATAATTAATTTTTAAATAAGTTTTAAAATAATTTTTAAATAAGTTTTAAAATAATTTTTAAATAAGTTTTAAAATAATTAAGTTTTAAAATAATTTCTAAATAAGTTTAAAATAATTTTTAAATAAGTTTTAAAATAATTTTTAATTAAGTTTTAAAATAATTTTTAAATAAGTTTTAAAATAATTTTTAATTAAGTTTTTAAATAATTTTTAATTAAGTTTAAAATAATTTTTACTTAAGTTTTAAAATTATTTTTAATTACGTTTTTAAAATAATTTTTAATTAAGTTTTAAAATAATTTTTAATTAAGTTTTAAAATATTTTTTAATTAAGTTTTAAAATATTTTTTAATTAAGTTTTTTAAAATAATTTTTAATTAAGTTTTAAACTAATTTTTAATTAAGTTTTAAAATAATTTTAAAATAAGTTTTTAAAATAATTTTTAATTAAGTTTTAAAATAATTTAGTATGAAATTTAATTAGGTTTAGAATTTAATTAAGTTTAGAATTTAATTAAGTTTGAAAAAGGTTATTGAACCCATGTTTGATTCAAACTTAGCTTTGGGTTAATCAAGCAGGCTTCATAAGGATAAGCTTTCAGTTCAGTGGCGAGGCATATGACCTTCTTGTGTATCAACGGTGGACCACTTGCTGAAAACTTCCAAATTGTTCCCGCCCAAAAAACTTAATACTAAATTTTGGTCTAACTAGCCCATGTTTGACTGGGGTAGCTTCGGTCAGATCCACTGAGTCTAGTGCACCAGGTAGAATTCCATATTCAGCCTAGACATGCCTTCGACAAAGTTTCCTTGACGTACTATCTTCCCAATCCATTCCGATGCTATGTTGTAGGGTTTGGTAAACCTTTTTTATCTAACTATTCTAAGCAGAAAGTAAACCTAATCCTAAGTGTTTGAGTTTGGTTAATCAAGTTGGTTGAATTGTTTTTCTAATTGCTCCCCCTGAGTCATAGCTTAGATAAGGTCTATCTAAGTAATGGATTTGACTCTTAGGGACCAAGTAGAGGTTTGGTTTAATTGATTTGATTAAATGTTTTGTTTGGACCCATGCTTGGACTTGACTTCTAACTTTTTGACTAATTAAAGACAAATATGATTTGTTTGTTTGCTTAGGGTTGTAGCCAAGTCCTGATTTGTTGTACACGGCTCGTTGCGACCCAAGTACCATATTTAGGCACTTGGATCTAAATTCGAACCTTTCCAAAGTTTTCTTGAGTCTCTCGACTTGACCTTTCAAATCAGAATTTTCTTCCTCAAGTTTTTCAACTTGAGTTGAAGTTCTGACTTGAACTTGGTTAGTTGAGTCACTCAAGTTAACTTGTTGCTTAAGGTGTTCTATATCCTTAAGTAACAAGTTATTTTGTTTTTCTGATTTTAATAATTTTTTAAACAAACATTTAACTACTTTAAGCAAATTCGATTTAGAATAAATCGTTACCATATTTGGATCTTCCGATCCGAGGCTTCTCTTGGAATTGAGGTCGATCTTGGACTCGTACTCTTCATCGGACTCGGAGTCGAAATCTTCGTTTCTTGCCATAAATGCAAGATGGCTTGAATGCTTCGTTTGCTCCATGTCGGATTCGTCGGATGAAGCCTCGTCCCATGTCGCTTGAAGAGTCTTCTTTCATCTTGTCGATTTGGTCTTTTCTTCCTTCTGGTTCGGGCAATCGATTTTGAAATGTCTCTTTTTGTTGCACCCATAACAAATCACTTCTGATTTGTTTTGGGTCTGGTTGAGCGGAGTCTTCTTGGCATTTCTTCTGAACTTCTTCTTCATCAGAAGTCTCCGCACCATGTTGACCAACTCTTCTTCATTTGTTGAGTCAGAGTCTGACTCGCCTTCAGACTCGATCTTGGTTTTTGATTTTGTCTCTTTGCTTGGACCTGCATACAGAGCTACACCTTTCTCGACATGGCTTATATTAGACTGTTCGTGTAATTCCAATTCACAGAATAACTCGTCTAAATTAAGAATTGAAAAATCCTTGGAGACTTTGTACGCATCTACAATTGATGCCCACAAAGCATTCCTCGGAAAGGCATTTAAGGTGTACCTTATCGTGTCGCGGTTTTCCAGGTTATGTCTGATCAGGTGGAGGCCATTAAGTAAGTCCTTCAGTCGAGCGTGTAGTTGCGAGGCTGTCTCTCCGGGAAACATTTTTATATTAAATAAATTATTTAAAAGTAAGTCTCGTTTAGTTACCTTCGAGTCGTCGGTTCCTTCGTATAGTCTGACTAGAGAGTCCCACAATTCTTTAGCATTGTCATAGGGGCCGACTCGATTCAATTCTTCCATTGTAAACTCACACTGAATGGTGTTGATTGCCTTGTAGTTCAGTTGCACCTTCTTGATCATTGGGGGAGTCCAATCTTTCAGGTTCAAGAGGTGTTCCATCTTTTGTTGAGGGAGTGTAGCCTTTCAAGATTGTGAACCAGAGCTCGATGTCGGACTTCAAATAGCACTCCATTCTATTCTTCCAATAACTGAAATTTTCTCCTTTGAATAGTGGAGGTCGGACAGTACTATATCCTTCTTGATACGAGTTCGACATCCTTGCAAGACAAAAATTAAAAGAAAAGAATTTCCAAGACTTTTCGTCTTGGGATTAGCAGTGCTTGAGAGGATAAGGAAAAACAAAAAAAATATTCTAAATTAAAGAAAAGAGAGTGCTTTGAAAAATGGTTAAGTTATTTCAGAGTTAACGAGGCTCTGATACCAATTGATAGATCGGATGCGAGCGATAGGGGGGGGGGGGTGAATATCGCTTCTTTTAAAAAAAATTCTTTTACTTTTTAAATCAGAATCGTGCAGCGGAAATAAGAATAGAGACAAAGTTGTTTACTTCGTTCGGAGCCTAGCTCGACTCCTATTCGAAGGCCCGCGGTCCTCGACAGCACCGATGGGCAAAGCACTAAAACCCTTCTTTCCGAAATCTTCGAAAAGAAGCAAATCGTACAAGTACAATGAAATAAGATAGTAACTATCTTATTTTAATTTAAGTGCAATATGAAAATAAATATACCGACAATCGTATGCGTAGGATGTAGCTTGGTCGGTACTTCCAGACGGAGTGACTTGCTAAGCTGTTGAAGTTGTGTAGCATAATCCGTACGCGAAGAAGAGCTTTTTAGATGATCAGAAGAGTTGTTCTGGCCTCAACTTCAAGCCTCATTTTATAGGTGCCTTGGGCGTTTGGTCGACCGATCCCTCTGTTCGGTCGACTGAACCCGCTCCCTTCCTTCCTGGCTAGAGTCTGACGCTAGCTCAATCTCTGGCAATCAATGCTCTTTAAGGGTTCGATCGACCGATCATGCCTTTCGGTCGACCGAACAGGATCTTTTCCCTGTTCATCACAATTAGCTGAGATCTTCTTTTAATGCTGTATTTAATGCTGATTGGATCAGTCGACCGGTTCTCACTTTTTTCCTTCTTCTGCTGATCGGTGCTAATGAGCTGGCTAGTGCTGAGTCACCATGGATCGGTTGACCGATCTTACTGTTCGGTCGACCGATCAAACTTTGATCGGACTCTGATCTTTTCTGGTCTAATCTGAATGTTGTTCTGATTTTGCATGGTTCGGTCGACTGATACTACTGTTTGATCGACCGATCCAGCCGGACCTACAAGACAGTATTAAGACAAAAAATCTCCTGCAAAACAAATGTTAGAACAATAATATTATAAAGCAAGAGTAATATGAAAGACAGTCGAACTGTCTTGATCTCAACTTGGAAACCTTCCCGGTTTCTTCAGTTGGATCAACGACCTAAGGTTGTTCCCTTCAGGAACCCGACCTCACTGTCGCTCCTCATTTTGTTTACCTCAACCTACCTGCCAAACTTTGATCCTCCAGATCTAGTTTGGACTTTTTACTCAACCTTGATCGGCTCCCCAGGACTTTTCTCTTGATCTTCGGTTCTCTAGACCTCTCGATCACACTGCCAAGCTTCGGGTCTCCTCGACCTACTTAGACTTGCACCTGGGTTTCACAATCTACTAAGATTTCTCTTGCCTAGCCTCCAACTAGGTCTTTCCCGGTTGAGTAAACATCCTGCACACTCAGTCAACTTGTTAGATCATAACAAGACTTAACTTGAACCTTTGACAACATCAAAACTTAGGTTTGATTCTGGTGCAACTTGCACCAACATTGAGAACTAAGTAAAAATGGCCTGCGTCTTTTTATGTTTTTATTCCTCTACATACTAACAACTTTGATAGAATAAACGAAAGAACAAACAATGAAATTTAAAAAGCGGCGTGCATCAATCCTACACTTAGGAATACAAGAAGACAAGCGAATGATGAAGTAAGCAAAAAGGATGACACTAGAAGGGAGTCGACGGGCTCGATGCATCCAAGGGACAATGAGCTATGGAAGAGTACATAGGTGGAGCAAGAAGGATGCACGGTGCAACTGACGGAGAGAAGCCGGGAGGAAGTATGCTCGAGAAGAAGGTCAGAGTTGAGTTCAAGTGACCTCAACTCTAGACAGTCGAATCATCACCCAGGCGAGCAGAAGAGAGAATGGTCAAATCTGCAATTGACCATTCCAGGCGCCTCCAATCAACTAGAGATGCCCTAGTGATACGAAGACCCGAGGTGCCTCAGTTGATTGGAGGTACCTTGGATAAATAGGAGACGAGGTGCCTCCGATCAACTGGAGGCACCTCCGATGATCAAAGTCGTTGCTGAATGGATAAACAACAGATTCCCCCTTAGCCTAACTGAGGCACCTCCAATGAACCAAAGTGCCTCAGACCCACCAGTTTAGCAAAACAAATGTTGCGATAAGAATCAAACTTATCTAGTTGGAGGCGTCTCTAAGTGTTCTAGGTGCCTCCGATGTGCCACATCGGCAAACAGTTACATCGACCAGTAGACTAAAAATAGTGACCCAAAGCTAGTTGTAACAACAACACACTTGTTCTTAACTTTTGTGTTTCTTTTTGAGCTTTCAATTGCTATAAAGGGCTTCTCCGTCTCCGACCTTTGTCAAAGGAGTTTCTTTAGTGCTTTCAATTGCCTTGAATTAATAATCATCCAAGTTGTAACCAAGTAAACTTCTACCTATTATTCATCTTTATGTTATTCTATTTACATAATTAATGTGTGTATCCTTACTAAGCTAGAAGCAAGAGAACTTATTAATTTAACTTGCAAGTAATCTATTCACCCCCTCTAGCCGATCCACTGATCCTATAACCATTGCACCATAGTTCCGGGGCCAAACTAAACTATATTGTATATGTTGATTGTGGGCTTGTTTGAAATTAGAATGGTAAATGAATCAAACTTTCATGAGGTGTTTGTATGGGTAAAAAATATTTATGTTCATTCAAAATATATATATATATATATATAACTTGATTAGCTCATTAAATTAAATAAATAAGTATAGCACATATATATATTTAGTTCGTTAATATTCATAAATACGGATTGTGTATTGTTCATGATTCAAGAATAAAACTCTTATCAATATAGTAAATATATCAAATTTAATAATTAATCAAATAAGTTTAAAATTATAAATTTTTTAAATAATCAAATAAGCTTAAACTGAAAGCTTAATAATATCTAAACAAATCAAGCTCAAATGAAACTTGAACCAAGCTCAAGATCGTAAAAAAGAAATTAAACCAAGCTTGAACAACCATTTCAACGATTTAGTGTTGGATCAGGTGGATCGGTTAGAGGAGGTGAATAGTGACCTGCAATAAAAATTAGAATTTTCTTGATTTCTACTCAGTAAAGACACACAATTAATTCAAAACAAATAACATAAAAAAAAAAAAGTAAGAGACAGAATGTTTACTTGGTTTACAATCGAGGAGATTGTTAATCCAATGCAATTGAAAGTGCACTAAAGATCTCCTTCCTCGACAAGGGTCAGAGACAAAAAAGTCTCTTACATCATTTCAAAGTATAGACTTTGAAGAACAAGAATAGAAATGCAAGTACAAGTGTGGTCCTTTACAACTAGGTCTAGGACACTATTTAAAACGCACTGGTTGAAATGACTGTTTTGCTAATGTGGCAATTTAGAGCACCTCCATTGATCCAGGGCACCTCCAACAGGATGAAGTTTGCCAACATTCAACTAATCTGGCTGAATGGAGGGGCCTTAGTTCATCGGAGGCGCCACAGTTCCGATGGAGGCGCCTTACTGCGGCTAACATGGACTTTGTTGCTTATCTCTGTTTCAACAATTCTAATTTCATTCAGGGTGCCTTTGGTTGATCTAAGGCACCTCGGCTATTATTCATCCGAGGCGTCTTCAATTCCATCTAAGGCGTCTCGAGTACTGTTCATCTGAATGATCAATCTCAATAATGACCATTCTTCGATCCGCTCGCTTGGGTGATGCTCCGGTCATTCAGAGTTAAGCTCACCTAAACCCAACTCTAATCTTCTCCTCCAGCACACTTCCTCCGGCTTTTTGTCACTCGGATGCACTACGTGCATCCTTCTCGCTCCACCTGTCTATTCTTCCACAACTTCTCATCTCTCGAATGCACCAAGTCCGTCGACTCCTTTCCTATATCATCCTTCTCGTTTGCTACGTCTTCCGCTCGACTTCTTGTGATCCAAAGTTCCTGTACACTTAGACAGAAGATATCAAAATGCACAAGACCTAACTTAGCTCAGTTGATCAACATAAAAATTAACTCGGTGTATTTATAATTTTTCTTTTTTTGATGAGTTTCAACCCGAGTTAAAGTTAGGAAAATTAAATAAGAAATTGTATATAAAAAGAAATAATTATAACATCAAATATTGCAATTGAGCACAAGCAATAAGTTTGCAATCTCTCTCTTAATGTAACCCCCATAATTTCTTTCTTTTTGATCATAATAAAAATATGGGTATATATAAATGAAAGATAGCAAAGAAAAATTTTAAAATTTTTAAGGGGATATACATACAGTATGCAGTCTGTATATTTTTTTCAAATAATTATTTTTCAAATTAACTAATTTCTAAAAAATAAAATCCAGATTGTCAAAAATAAAATTGGAAATTATTTTTAACTTTTAAAAAATACTAAAAAATTTTGTTAGTATGAAACATAATCAATTTGGTCATAGAAAAAAAATTATATTAGAAAAATGTTCTTCTTTTAGTTAAAAAATATTTTTCTTTACATACATTGATGTTTTACAAAATAAATATTTAAAAATAGATTTTAACTTCAAAAAATCTTGATAATTTTTTCGAACATTCAAAATCTAACTATTATTTTTGGAAGAAAAAAAGTTTTAAAAAATTAGTCTCTAGAAATTTTCAATTTTAAAATTTTATTTTTTGAAAACATAATTCATAAAAAAGTATATAACAATTGAAAAAATTTCTACTAATCGATAACATGTTTTTCTATTAAAAAAATTAAAATAAAAAATAATCAAATAAAAGGTTTCTGAAAAAATATTTTTTTCACTATGTTAATAATTGAATCTAATTTATTTCTAACACACACACACATAAAAATAATTTAATATGTTAGAATAGATTTTGGAACTCAAAATAGATTTAAACCTACTAGATTTATTAAGTATTTTCTTGAGATGTCAATTTTTGCAACTGTTAAATTTGACCCTATGATTTCTAATGTACCAATTAAGTCCATCATTATATCTAAATCATGTTTTTGGGCATATGAAGCTAAACCTACAAAATCTTTTTCTGATTTTAATTTTTCAATTTGTTTTTTTAATTTTATATTTTCAATTTGAAGTTTATCAAATTCTTCTAATGGACATGCATTTTCCAAGTTAATTTTTAAGTTAATGTTATCCTTTTTATTTTTGCATACTTGATTCTGAGTTTGTATAAAGATATAGATAACAGTCTAATGCCTTCATATAATTGGTCAGGAGGCAAAAGACATATCTTACTTACCGTGTCGGACTCATAGTTTGACGCTCCCCCTTTATTGCTACTTTCTTCTGACGTAACTCTCCTTTCATCGATGCTCTCCTCTTGGTATCGACTATTAATGCTAATCTAATGTATTCTTCATTCTCAGACTCTTCAGATGACGATTCATTCAATGTTGCTTTGAGGTTCTTGTTCTTGGACTTTGTTGACACTTTGTCCTTTTCTTTGCTTTTTATTGTTGGACGGTTGTCCTTGATATGTCCTTCTTCATCGCAGTTGTAAGACCTTACTTTTCTTTTTTTTCGAAGTACCTTTGTTGCATGTTTCTTACCAAAGTTGTTAGATTTAAAAAACTTCAAAAAATTTCTTACCTTGAATGTTTCTTCATCTTCGTCGAGCGTTGACTCTGAATCTGGTTTATTCTTCTTGACTTTGAGTGCTAGGTCTGAGTTGACTTTTTTTTCTTAAACCTACATATCTTGACTTGTGTAATTCTAAAGTTGAAAATAAACTTTCAAAACTACTTATCTCGAGGTCTTTGTAGATGTAGTAAGAGTCTACAATTGACATCCATTATGGGATTCTTAGAAATACATTTAATGTGTACCTTAGTGAATCTTTGATTGTTACTATTTCTCCAAGGTTATTGAGCCAAGTGTTTACCTCTTTCAACTTTGTGTGCAGTAGTATGACCATTTCTCCTTCTTTTAGCAGTAAGTTGCTCAGTTGATTTCAGAGTAAGTTCCATCTTGCTAGTTTGACCTCCAAGGTTCCTTCATGCAACTCTAGGAACTTTTCCCAAAGCTCTTTTATAGAGTTGTAGGAGTTGATCCGATTGACTTCTTGAGGCGACAAAACACTCAGAAGATGAAATTATGCCTTACTGATGGCTACAAAGTCAGTCCGTTGTCTTTTGTTCCAAAGGAGATCCTACATTTCTTCACCATCCTTGTTCTTAGGCATTTTGAAACCAAGTTTCATACAAAGCATAATATCAAAATTGATTTTAAATAATATCTCCATTTTCTTTTTCCATATCATGAATTCACCCTCGAACTTCAGTGGGTAGATGCTAAATTCGACCATTCTTCTTATTGCTTTAGTAGGCGGTTAGTCCTTCTAAAGTAGTTGGGCTATGATATTACTTGTTGGATCGAGTGGACCAACTAGAAGAGGGTGAATAGATGACCTGCAATTAAAATTAAAATTTCTCTTGTTTTCTACCTAGCAAGGACATACAATTAATTCAAAATAAATAATATAAAAACATAAGTATGAGACAGAATGTTACTTGGTTTACAACCGAGGATGTTGCTAATCCAAGGCAATTGAAGCACACTAAAGATCTCTTTCTTTGACAAGGCCTTGGAGTTGGAGAAGCCTCTTATAGCAGTTGAAAGTATAAACTTTGAAGAAACAGAATAGAAATACAAATACAGATTTGGTCCTTTACAACTAGGTCTAGGGCACTATTTATAGTGCACTAGTCAAAATAATTATTTTGTTGACATGACAATTTAGGGCACCTCCATTGATCTAGGGCATCTCCAACAAAATGAAGTTTGCCAACATTTGACTGATCTAGTTGAACGGAGGCGCCTCCGTTTTGACGGAGGAACCTTTGTTCCGATGGAATCACCTCAATGCAGCTAACATGGACTCTGCTGCTTATCTTCGCGGTAATGATTCCAATCTGTTGGTACAGCAGTGTCAGCAATGTTAAGTTTTGTGTTTTTATTTATTTATTTTAAATTTAATTCAAACTATTTTTCTTGTTTTGGTAATGCATATGTGTATGCATTTAGTCCCACATTGCTAAGCTAAGAAGGTTGGAAGAGCTTATATATGGAGCTCTTCCATCCTTGCTTAGCAATGTTAAGGGGACCTACATGCATACGCAGGCCGAGCCCAAATCAGGTGGTTTTGGGGGGTTCGAGCCGGAAATTCATAAATCGGGTGTGATGCACGCGATCATCACGCGCAGGGAGGTGTAAATCCCCAGCTCGTGGGTCTCACGCTTGCAGGCGGCCTGGTTTGTTTTGGCCAGTCTTTGGTTTGGTTTTATCCTGCGTATGAGGGAACCAACGCGTTCTGTCCCGCGTGAGAGGGAACCAACGCAAGGTTTGGTTCTGTCCCTCGTGAACCAACGCGAGGCAAAGCAGTGCTTCGGTTCGCTGCAAAGCAGTGCTTCACTTCGGAGTGAATAAATGATGCGCTCTCAAACAATCTGTTTCACTCGACTTCGCTCTCTGAGTTTTGCGTGCGCTGCCTTCTCTTCTTTTCTGAGAGTTTTGCGTACGACTTTTCCTTGTCCTGAGGCTTGGTGTTCCTGTTAGAGTGTATACTAAAAGCCTAGCTTTTGGTATAAACATTTATCTAGAAATAAGAATCACATTGGTCAAATATCTACATTTATGATAAATGTAGTTGTTCAATTAATTTATATTGTAGATAACATGGTGTGTGGTGTCACACACAGAGGATCATGGTATCAGTACCTTATAAATTATAAACAGTAACTCACGACCATAATGGAAAGGAACAAACCATTGGAAGGTCGTAGTGTAATTAGGTATTAGTTTATCTTAACTATATAATTACACTAGTACACTTAGAGTGTATTGAGTAGGACCATTTGAGGTCGTTTCTTTTATACTGGCTTTATAAAGAAACAAAGACCTCGGTTATTATGGAAGTGTGTACTCTTAATCCTAATATAATAACAAGCACATATATTTGATATTTATTTCTTTAATTTATCAATGGGTGAGATTTAGTTCGATAAATCAATAAGCCCGATAAGTTGGGAAATGATATCACTTATAGTGTGTGTTGTTGATTATAGAAGGAAACTGTGTCCTAGAGATACTAGGTTGATAATGTCCTCAAGAGGAGCTCATAAAGATTGTCATGTTAAACCCTGCAGGTGGACTTAGTCCGACATGATAATAAGGATGAGTGGTACTACTCTTGGACTTAGATATTAATTAAATGAGTTGTCAGTAACTCACTTAATTAGTGGACATTCGATATCTTAAACACAGGGAGACTAACACGCTCATAATAAGAAGGAGCCCAAAAATGTAATTTGGGATTGGTGCGGTAGTTCAATAATAGTTCTCTAGTGGAATGAATTATTATTGATAAAATTAAATTGTGTGTTCGGGGCGAACACGGGATGCTTAATTTTATCGGGAGACCAAAACCAATTCCTCCTCTCGGTCCCTATCGTAGCCTCTTATTTATAGAGTACTATACCCACCTATACCCACCTTCATACCCATGTTATAGGGGCCGGCCAAGCTAGCTTGAGGATCAAGCTAGGGCCGGCCAAACCATTGGTTCATGGGTGGCTGGCCCTAGCTTGAACCCAAGCTTAGGTGGCCGGCCCTATTTAATTTAAAAAGAATTTTAATTTTAAAATTTTCTTATGTGAAAGATATAATTTATTGAAGAGATTAAAAATTAAAATATCTCTTTTATAAGTCTCTACAAAAGATTAAAGAAAGAGATTAAATCTCTTTCCTTATTTGTAGATTAGAAAGGATATTTTATTTCTTTTCTTTATAAATTATTCACATGTTGAAAAATTAAAATTATAGAAATTTCTTTTTATAAACCAATCATAAAAGGGATAAAAATTATTGGAGAAATTTTTTATAAAATTTCTGGAGACAAATTAGGAAGTTTTAATTAATTAAAACTCTCCTTGTTTTGTTTTTTAAAGTGGCCGGCCATTGTGTTTAAAAGAAGAAAATTGTTTTAATTAAAATAATTTTTCTTTACATGACAAAAGAATTAAGGAAATTTTGTAATTAAATTTCCTAATTTGCCTAGGCCAAGGAATATAAAAGAAGAGGTGAGGGTGCCTTCATGGGAACAACCTCTATTATTTTTCCTCCCTCTTTTCCTTGGTGTGGTGGCCGGCCATCCCCTTTCTCTCTTCTCCTCTTGTTGGCGAAACTTATCTCTTGCTTGGAGTTCTTGTGGTGGCCGGATACTACTTGGAGAAGAAGAAGAAGAAGGAGAGAAAGCTTGTATCCCTTGGAGTTTGGTTGGTGTTTTGTTCTTCGTCCTTGGTGAAGCTTCTTTGTGATTGGCCGAACCTAGCTAGGAGAAGAAGAAGGTGCTTGGTGGTTTCTCATCTCGGAAGATCGTTGCCCACACAACGTCCGAGGTTAGAAGAGGAATACGGTAGAAGATCAAGAGGTTTTTCTACAAGGTATAACTAGTAAATTTTATTTCCGCATCATGCTAGTTATTTATGGAAATAATACCAAATACAAGAGGCTTACATTCTAGAATTTCGAATATGTTTTTTCGAAGTTGTGTTCTTTTGTTTCTTTCTTTTCCTTGTGATTTGATTGTTCTCTTTGGTTAACCTAAAGTTATTTTAGGAAATTAAATATTAGCTTTCTATTAAAGGTTTTGTCTAGTCGGTGGTGGTTGCTCCCATATCCAAGAAGGCCATGTGCCTCGCCATGTCAGTACTGGGAACCTTTTATGGAAATTAATATTTAATAGAATTAATAACTTAAGGAGACTTGGGTCGAACGTGTTAAGTTCCGCAGGAGATCCAAGTCAAAACCTAAAAGAACAAATAGATTAAGTTTTGGATCAAACGTGTTAAGTTCCGCAGGCGATCCAAAATTTAATTTAAAAGAACACATGGTAGCTAGGAAAAGGTTCAGACCTTTGTACAAAATTTTTGTACAGTGGAACCTATAGGTTTTCCGAGTAGCAACCAACAATTGGTATCAGAGCTAGGGTTTTGCCTCTGTGTATTTGGTATTAGTTTAATTATGCACATGTCATACATAATTTAGGCAGGTTAATAGTAGGATGTGCTAACTTTGTGGATGCAGGATCCAACTATTATGGCTTATAGTTATTATGTGTGTGATTGGACCCTTGGACATGTCAAGGGCATTTTATTGTGTGTGCATGATTGTATTATAAAATACAGCAGGAGCTGTATTTAGTTTTATTAGGATTTTATTTTTGATCTAGATACATGTACATTCCTTTTATGGAATATAGGATCAAAATGTAAATTCTATTTATGTCATGGATCGAATCTTGCAAAGCGTGGAACCTTCTAAGGACCAGAGGCGCAATAGGAGCAAGATGGATAGCTAGACCCGGTGGCGGTGGCCAAATATGGCAGCAGCTTGGGATGACAACACACGGAGGACAACTAGAGATAAAAGCCATAATAGTTGAAAATTAGATTTTCTATTTATTGCTTTTATATTGTCTGTGTGCATGTTGGTTTACATATTTAGTATGCTAGCATAGTTAAAATTCCTCATTTATAAATAACTAAGTGGGAGAGGGATTTTAAGTAAATCCCATGGTCTCCATTACTGGTTTGTAAGTGATGCAAACAAGCTTGCGTTGGCTCGAGTGCCTTCCTCCATAACGGATGAGCTTGTTTGTGGATCACTAGAATGACTTCCATTTTGGATGACTATAGGAAGTTAATTAAGGCGTGTGATCTTCCCCAACGAAGGGCATAATCTTATTAATGGACTTAGTGTCAAGTAATGGTATACACTTAGACACATCTAATAGTATCCTCCCCATCGAGTCACTGCTATTATTTGTGTGACCAAATGAAACCAACTATTAATTTGTCATAAAACTAGGTTGACAAGATAATAAAATTAAAGGGTTAAAACCCTCTTACAAATGATTGATTTTGTATACGTCCACACTAACGTGGCATACAAAATTAACGGTGTTGAGATAATTTTATTTGTCATAAAGATACGTTGACAAGATAGTTAATGGGTAAAACCCTCCTTTACAAATGTTGAATTTGTATACGTCCACACTAACGTGGCATGCAAAATTCACGGTGTTTGAGGTGTTGGTAAATTTAAATAATATTGTTTGAGGAATCAATGTTATTTTAAATTCAAAGAGTTTTGACCAAATATTTGATCAAAGATGATCAACTATTAATTTTATTCATAAAGTAAAGTTGACGAGATAATAAAATTAATGAATAAAATCTCCTCTTCGATTTTGTATACACAAAATTCATGGAGATTTTAAGGAGTTGATCTTGACCAAATGTTTTTGTGATTCTTAGGATGTTTGTCAATCCTAGTAGTCATACTATAGAAAAGACTTAGTAGTCCCAATTGTAATGATTGGAAATAGGACTTGGACATTAAGGTAGACTGTCTTCTTAGAACTAAGAACAATTTAGGTGTATTTAATTCATTAGTTGAAACATGTCTAGTGGTGTTATCTACCAGAACCTGGAGTGTAGATACAAGATGCCATTAATCATGTCTGCAATTCATTGCAGGGTTCCAGGAAACCCGACAACTAAATGAAAGGTAAATCACCATCCACATGGGCACTACTGTAAAAGTGGTAACTGTTGCAGTGGGAGATGTTTATCCTTTGATAAGAATAAAATATGGATTTTAAGTAATTGTCTTTACGTACCAAGTTTAGAAAGAACCTGATTTCAGTTTCTAAACTATTATAGATATTATGTCTATTTTGATAACAAAGTTGTTATCAAGAAAAATAGGAAAGTTATCTATTCTGGTATGATGGTTGACAATTTATAATCCAATAAACTTCCACGATGCAACAAATGGAAATTAGTAACACATCTTCTAATTTTAAGAGAAAGCAACCTTCGGAAATGAACCAATTATATCTTTGGCATCTAAAGCTAGGTTATACTTGAGTAGGATTCATTGGTAGCTGATGAACTTTTGGGTTCATTGGTAGTGGAAATCTTTCCAACCTACGAGTCTTACTTGGAAGGAAAATAACCAAGAAGCTTTTAAGTCCAAGGGGTATGGAGTCAAAAATATGTTGAAAACGGTTCATTCTGATTTGTGTGATCCTATGACTATCCAGACAAGAGGTAGTATTGAATATTTTGTCTATTTAATAGACAACTATTCAAGATACAAATAAATTTACTTAATGTACCGCAAGACTAAGTACTTTGATTAGTTCAGAGAGTACAAGGTTGATGCGGAGAAATGTTAAAGTAAAAAGTCACTATGGAAGATCGTAGTGGCAAGTACCTCTTGAGAGATTTTAGGAGTCACTTATCAGAAGTTGGATTTCAATCCCAACTAACTGCATCTGGTACACCCCAACAGAATGGTGTAGTAGAAAGAAGGTAAAAGGACTCTTATGGAATAATTAGATAGATGATGAGTTATTCAGAAAATTACCAAATTTGTTTTAAGGATAAACTCTGAAAACGAAAGTGAACATAGTACCTTCCAAGTTAGAACTCTCTACTCATATAGAATTGCTGAATAGGTGAAAACCTATTTTGAAGCATATTCGGATTCGGGTAATCCAGCACATATGTTAAAGAGAGACAATGATAAGTTGGATAGGAGTTCACTTGTTTGTAAGTTATCCTAGATAAACAAAAGTAGGTTTATAGTCTTAAAAATCAGAAGGTCATTGTTAGCATCAATGACTGATTTTTAGAAAAGGACTATATAATGAACCACGTGCTCATAAGTAAATTTGTTCTTAAGGAAATAATAAAGGACATGTCTAACCTAGTACCAACTGTACAAGATGAGATACCACAAGAAAACTGCAACACGTATCACAAATGATACACAATTGCATAAAGTGCCTTGTCGTAGTGGGAGGGTTGTTAAGCAACCTTAAAAGATTCATGTTTTGGGAGAGTTTTTGAACTCGATCCCTGAAGGACATGAACCTGATCTCTGGACATATGACGAAGCACTCCAAGATGAATATGCAACATCTTGGCAAAGAGTAATGAATAATAGAATTAGAATATATGTATTCTAATAAAATCTGGAAGCTTATAGAACCACCAAGTGGTGTAAAAGCCTTTGGGTGTAAAAGGTCTATAATAGGAAAAGAGGGATAGACAGGAAGGTTGAAACCTTCAAAGCAAGGCTTGATGAAAAAGGAAACTTTTTTCACTGGTAGCCATGCTTAAGTCTATCCGGATTCTTTTATCTATTTGGCAAGTGGATGTCAAGACAGCATTCCTTAATGGAAGTCTTGAAGAAAGCATCCATATAAAGCAACCAGAATGGTTCATTGCAAAGGGCTAAGAGCATCTTGTGTAAAGCTCAATCAGTCTATGGACTGAGGCAAAGCTTCAAGGTCTTGGAACATCCGGTTTATCAAAGTAATTCAGACCTATGGATTTATTTAGTAACCGGATAAGTCTTGTGTATACAAAAGGTGTGATGGAAGCGTGATGGTATTTCTTGTACTATACGTAGATAACATTTTTGGTAGTTGGAAACAATATCAAAATGTTGTCAGAAGTAAGGGTATGGTTGTCCAAACAATTAGATGTAAAGGACTTGGGAGAATGTATATATTCTTGAGATCAAAGTAATAAGGGATCGCAAGAAAAGAATATTTTACTTATCCCAAGCTTCATACATCGGAAAATCCTTGCTCGCTTTTAAAGCATGCAAAACTCCAAGAAAGTTTTCTTACCTTTTCAGGATGGAGTAACTTTATCTAAAGATATGTCTCTAGACATTAAAGGAGATAAAGGAAATAAAGGCGGTTCTTGCTGTTGGAAGCCTAATGAATGCTATGCACGAGATAAGAAACTGCTTTGCCAAGGGCATAGTTGGCGATGTCAAAGTAACTCGACAAGGACAGTGGGACTGCAAGAAGCATATATCAAGTACCTTAGATGCACTAGAGATTATATGCTAGCTTACAAGGCAGTTAATTTGGTCCTTGTGGGTTGCATGGATTTTGACTTCCAATCGGATAGGGACAATAATAAGTCAACCTCGGGGTTTTGTGTTTACTTTAGGAGGTAAAGTCATAACTATGGAAGAGTGATAAGCATAGGTGTTTTTCTGGACTCCACCATAGAGGTTTAGTATATGGCAAGCCTCTGAGGTAGCCATAAAAGCTGAATGACTCAATAACCTCAAGATAGACTTAGATATGATTTCTGGTTTGTCCAAAGATTATTACAATTTATTGTAATAATATTGGTGCAGTAGCAAACTCGAAGAAACCATAAGTCTATAAAGGCAAGTAAACACAATAGAGCGCAAGTACCACCCAATACGAGAAATCGTATAAACGAGGAGAAGTTGTTGCTGCCTAGAATGCATCAGATGATGACCTATAGATCTTTTCACTAAGGTCCTTAAGGCGAGAGCTTTTGATGGACATGTTGAAGGGTTGGGAATCAGATGTATGGCAGCAGATATGGCAGCTTAGTCTTTTAGTATAAGTGGGAGATTGTTAGAGTGTATACTAAAAGCCTAGCTTTTGGTATAAACATTTATCTAGAAATAAGAATCACATTGGTCAAATGTCTACATTTATGATAAATGTAGTTGTTCAATTAATTTATATTGTAGATAACATGGTGTGTGGTGTCACACACAGAGGATCATGTTATCAGTACCTTATAAATTATAAACAGTAACTCACGACCATAATGGAAAGGAACAAACCATTGGAAGGTCGTAGTGTAATTAGGTATTAGTTTATCTTAACTATATAATTACACTAGTACACTTAGAGTGTATTGAGTAGGACCATTTGAGGTCGTTTCTTTTATACTGACTTTATAAAGAAACAAAGACCTCGGTTATTATGGAAGTGTGTACTCTTAATCCTAATATAATAACAAGCACATATATTTGATATTTATTTCTTTAATTTATCAATGGGTGAGATTTAGTTCGATAAATCAATAAGCCCGATAAGTTGGGAAATGATATCACTTATAGTGTGTGTTGTTGATTATAGAAGGAAACTGTGTCCTAGAGATACTAGGTTGATAATGTCCTCAAGAGGAGCTCATAAAGATTGTCATGTTAAACCCTGCAGGTGGACTTAGTCCGACATGATAATAAGGTTGAGTGGTACTACTCTTGGACTTAGATATTAATTAAATGAGTTGTCAGTAACTCACTTAATTAGTGGACATTCGATATCTTAAACACAGGGAGACTAACACGCTCATAATAAGAAGGAGCCCAAAAATGTAATTTGGGATTGGTGCGGTAGTTCAATAATAGTTCTCTAGTGGAATGAATTATTATTGATAAAATTAAGTTGTGTGTTCGGGGCGAACACAGGATGCTTAATTTTATCGGGAGACCAAAACCAATTCCTCCTCTCGGTCCCTATCGTAGCCTCTTATTTATAGAGTACTATACCCACCTATACCCACCTTCATACCCATGTTATAAGGGCCGGCCAAGCTAGCTTGAGGATCAAGCTAGGGCCGGCCAAACCATTGGTTCATGGGTGGCCGGCCCTAGCTTGAACCCAAGCTTAGGTGGCCGGCCCTATTTAATTTAAAAAGAATTTTAATTTTAAAATTTTCTTATGTGAAAGATATAATTTATTGAAGAGATTAAAAATTAAAATATCTCTTTTATAAATCTCTACAAAAGATTAAAGAAAGAGATTAAATCTCTTTCCTTATTTGTAGATTAGAAAGGATATTTTATTTCTCTTCTTTATAAATTATTCACATGTTGAAAAATTAAAATTATAGAAATTTCTTTTTATAAACCAATCATAAAAGGGATAAAAATTATTGGAGAAATTTTTTATAAAATTTCTGGAGACAAATTAGGAAGTTTTAATTAATTAAAACTCTCCTTGTTTTGTTTTTTAAAGTGGCCGGCCATTGTGTTTAAAAGAAGAAAATTGTTTTAATTAAAATAATTTTTCTTTACATGGCAAAAGAATTAAGGAAATTTTGTAATTAAATTTCCTAATTTGCCTAGGCCAAGGAATATAAAAGAAGAGGTGAGGGTGCCTTCATGGGAACAACCTCTATTATTTTCTCTCTCTTTTCTTCCTTGGTGTGGTCGGCCTCCTACCTTTCTCTCCTCTCCATCTTGTGGCCGAACCTATCTCTTGCTTGGAGTTCTTGTGGTGGCCGGATACTACTTGGAGAAGAAGAAGAAGAAGGAGAGAAAGCTTGTATCCCTTGGAGTTTGGTTGGTGTTTTGTTCTTCGTCCTTGGTGAAGCTTCTTTGTGATTGGCCGAACCTAGCTAGGAGAAGAAGAAGGTGCTTGGTGGTTTCTCATCTCGGAAGATCGTTGCCCACACAACGTCCGAGGTTAGAAGAGGAATACGGTAGAAGATCAAGAGGTTTTTCTACAAGGTATAACTAGTAAATTTTATTTCCGCATCATGCTAGTTATTTATGGAAATAATACCAAATACAAGAGGCTTACATTCTAGAATTTCGAATATGTTTTTTCGAAGTTGTGTTCTTTTGTTTCTTTCTTTTCCTTGTGATTTGATTGTTCTCTTTGGTTAACCTAAAGTTATTTTAGGAAATTAAATATTAGCTTTCTATTAAAGGTTTTGTCTAGTCGGTGGTGGTTGCTCCCATATCCAAGAAGGCCATGTGCCTCGCCACGTCAGTACTGGGAACCTTTTATGGAAATTAATATTTAATGGAATTAATAACTTAAGGAGACTTGGGTCGAACGTGTTAAGTTCCGCAGGAGATCCAAGTCAAAACCTAAAAGAACAAATAGATTAAGTTTTGGATCAAACGTGTTAAGTTCCGCAGGCGATCCAAAATTTAATTTAAAAGAACACATGGTAGCTAGGAAAAGGTTCAGACCTTTGTACAAAATTTTTGTACAGTGGAACCTATAGGTTTTCCGAGTAGCAACCAACAGTTCCGCGATCTGAGGTTGGGTCCAGTGTGACGTTTGTCTTGGAGTGCACCTACGGACGCGCGAGTGGTTGTCGGATCTTGGGAGAATTTTGCCGGAGAGCCTCTGCACCGTGGGAGGTAATATATTCTCTAAAGACAATCGGCAACGCCGGCGCTTCAACCACAGGATAACTATTTCTAGATCTCACTCTTTTATTTACCTGTTTATTGCATGCTTGCTATTTTGGTGCAAATATATTACTATCTTAGTGCAAACAATCTACAACAGGCAAGAGGGTAGGGGTGAATTGCCTGCTAATAAAAAATACCCTCCTCAAGACTTTTCAACTCAAAAAATAATAACAACACTAAAATATAAAATAGCAGTAATAAAAGAGAGACAGGAAATTTAACTTGGTTACAACCGAGGGGGTTGTTAATCCAAGGCAGTCGAACAACTCCACTATAATGTCTCCTTCATTATAGGTGGAGAAGCCTTTTTTACACACTAAAAACACTCAGAAGTTGCTAGGAACTTAATGCAGAGTTAATTGATTAATTACTAGGCCAAGGGGCTTTTATATAGCTCCTGGAAACTTTATCTCGAGCCTTAAGGGTGCCTCCAAAGGGGTTGAGGGTGCCTCCATGGGGTTTGACCGGATAAAACTCTATCCAATTACAAACGGCACTTTGGCCAGGTCGAAGGCGCCTCCAATGGCCTAGAAGGTGCCCTGGACAAGGTTGAGGGCGCCTTCAAGGCAATGAAGGCGCCTCCAAGCCTACAGGTAGCGCAGGCGCCTTTAGCACTTCATTGAAGGTGCCTCCACCTAGCTTTTCCAGCTCCTTTTGACTTGTTTTCTTCTTCCGAGGCTCTGAATGTTTGGGTGATTACGGCCAACCGAAATATGGCTCACTCGAATCTAATTTCCGGTCTTCTCCTCGAGCAGACTTCCGACCTAGCTTCTCGTCCCTCGAACGCCACGCACGTTCTTCTCGTCCACCGGTGTACTCTTCCGCAGCTCTCTTCTCCTTCGGACGCACCGAGCCTGTTGACTCCCTTCCCATGCCGTCCTTCTCGCTAGTTGTGTCTTCCGCTCGACTTCCTGCGCTCTTAAGCTCCTGCACACTTAGACACAGGGATCAAATAACAAGCAGGACCTAACCCAACTTAGTTGATCACATCAAAACAATCATGGGGTCTAACACAATCTCATTCAGGGTGCCTTGGGTTGATCTGAGGCGCCTTAGCTACTTTTCATCTGAGGCGCCTCCAGTTCCATCTAAGGCGCCTCAAGTACTATTTGTTGGGTCACTTCGGGAGCTAGGGGGTTGAATAGCTTGTTTGCTTGTTCTCTTTCTTCATAGATGTTGGTTTGTAGCGGATAGAATTGAAGTCAAGCTTTCCAATGCTAACACATAGATTTACTTGATATTCACCTCAAGAAAAGGTGACTAATATAAGGATCCACACACCGAGCACACCCTCCACTAAGAAAATAACTCCTTCTCGGAACAACCGGAGGTGGAGAAACCTAGTACAACACTCACACAACAAGATACAACTCAAAGCCAGAAATAAATACAAAAATACAAAAGAAAACCTCTTCTTTCTTGATCTTGTGTAGCTTGAGGATGCCTCTTGACTCTTGGAAGTGCAGCAACACTTGTCCCCAAGATACTTCAAGAACTGGCGGATGAAATCGTAAGCTCGGTGGAGAATATCGGGAGAAGTCTACAGAGAAGAAAGCTCGCCAACGGCTTCATACTCTGCGCTCCTAGGGCTCCCAATTGATTGCCACTTCAGATCCGCGCAATCTCAGCTGTCCAAAGCTCACATCCTGTGCAACAGTCATATCCTAATCGATTGGCTGATCGATTGGGGAGGCTTGAATCGATCGACCGATCGATTCAGAGCGTCTCTGTGCTCTCATTGAAAATATCCTGAATCGATTGACCGATCGATTCAGGCTTCCTCGTAACCTCATGAGAAATCCAACTCCAATCGATCAGCTAGTCGATTGGTGGTACTCAATCGATCGATTGATCGATTAGCAGTGCCCAATAGATCGACTGATCAATTGAGAAACTCTCTGTGTTCGTGAGAATATCTCCCAATCAATTGAGAAACTCTCTTTTCTCGCAACACTCTCCCAATTGATCGGCTGATCGATTGGGCTCTGGTTCAATCGATCGACTGAACAATTGACCAACCCTAACTTGACTAACTCAAGTATAGGGCCCCAAACCCAACATCTGGTCAATCGTGACCTGTTGGGGCTCTCTCATACCTAGTATTTGGTCAACCTTGACCTGCTGGGAGTTCGTCACCAGGTGTCCAAGCCTGCAGGCAGCGCAGGCACCTTCAGCACTTCGTTGAAGGCCCCTCCAGCTAGCTTTTCCAGCTCCTTTTGACTTGTTTTCTTCTTCCGAGACTTTGAATGTTTGGGTGATTGCGGCTAACCAAAATATGGCTCATCCGAACCCAATTTCTGGCCTTCTCCTCGAGCAGACTTCCAACCCAGCTTCTCATCCCTCGAACGCCGCACACGTTCTTCTCGTCCACCGGTGTACTCTTCCGCAGCTCTCTCATCCTTCGGACGCACCGAGCCCGTCGGCTCCCTTTCCGTGTCGTCCTTCTCGCTAGCTGCGTCTTCCGCTAGACTTTCTGCGCTCCTAAGCTCCTGCACACTTAGACACAGGAATCAAATAACAAGCAGGACCTAGCCCAACTTGGTTGATCACATCAAAACAACCATGGGGTCCAACAATCTCCCCATTTTTAATGTGTATCAACCCAAGTTCAAGTTAGGGAAAAATAGATAAATAGTAATTTTTAGAAATTACTAAACTAACAGTTTAAGCATAAAGATTGCAATAATAAAATTTGCAACACTAAGAAAAAGAAACTTTTAATTCTTAACTCTCCCTAAACTAACTAACCTATTCCTACTCTCCCCCTTTGATCACAGCAAAAATTGGGGTCATAATTTTCAAGTAGAAGTTTTCTAAGGAAAAGTTCAAGTTTAAAATGAAATCAAAAATAATTTCTAAGTTAAAAAAAAATATTTGAGAATTTTTTTTTTAAAAAAAAAATTCTGCATGAAACATTTTTCTAAGTATAAAAATATTTTTGAAGAATTTGAAAAAGTTTGAAAAAACTTTTTAAAGTATTATTTAATTCTAATTTTAATGTTTTACCATAAAGTTAATTAAACATTTTATTTCAATATTTTGGCTTCCAGGTCATGGCGAGGCACTATGCCTTCTTGGTTATTGGAGCAACAACCACTTAGATAATGTCTCATAAAGAAATTTTAACGTTTAATTTTCACGCTGAAAGCTTTTAAAAAAAAAATTAATGTAGAAAAGATTTTGGAACCCAGTAAAGGTTCCTTCCTACTGGATTAATCACGAACTTAGGGGGTACATAACTTTCGGGAACTTTCCTAAGTTGTCTCTGATATTTTCTAATGTACCAGTTTAATTTTTCATATAACTTGAGTTTTGATTTTGGAAATTTATTTAAGCATGCATAATCATTTTTCAATTTTTCAATTTCTCATTCTCTAATTTTAAATTATCGTACATTTCTAGTGGGCATGCTTTTGCTAAATTTAATTTCAACTCATTATTCTTCTTTTCTAATTTAACTAAGTATTTAGTGAGAACTTTTATGAATTGAAAGGACTGCTTGGGAGTCAGATTACGTACCTCACTTACCTCTATATCTGATGCTCCCCCTTCATCACAGCTTTCTTCTTCTGATGATCCTCCCTCTTCATCTATGCTCATTTCTGAGCTGCACTCATCTTCTTCTGTTGATGGTTGGCCATTAGCGCTAGTCCCGAGAAGGCTTCAACTTCTGATTCCAAGGACGATGATTCATCCCATGTAGCCTTCAGACTCTTGCGCTTCGAGGAAGTCGATCTTTGAGACTTCTCCTTGTCCCTTTTCTTTAGTTTTGGGCAGTCATCCTTGATGTGCCCTTCCTCATTGCAGTTGTAGTATCGGACCGTCCTTCTATTGCATTGATGCTTTCTTGACTGCGATCTAAATTTGTTAGTTTTAATAAACTTATTTAACTTCCTTACCAATAACGCCGCTTCAATTTCATCGATCGACGCTTCAGAGTCGAGATCTTCCTTTTCGGCTTGTAGGGCTATATTGAGATTTGGCTTCTCTACTTTTTTAGGCTCTACAATTCGAGGTTCGTGAAGTTCAAATGTAGAAAATAAATTTTCTAAAGTACTTACTGTTGGTTGCTACTCGGAAAACCTAGAGGTTCCACTGTACAAAAATTTTGTATAAAGGTCTGAACCTTTTCCTAGCTACCATGTTTTCTTTTAAATTAAATTTTGGATCGCCTGCGGAACTTAACACGTTTGATCCAAAACTTAATCTATTTGTTCTTTTAGGTTTTGACTTGGATCTCCTGCGGAACTTAACACGTTCGACCCAAGTCACCTTAAGTTATTAATTCCATTAAATATTAATTTCCATAATTGGTTTCCAGTACTGACGTGGCGAGGCACATGACCTTCTTGGATATGGGAGCAACCACCACCGACTAGACAAAACCTTTTATGGAAAGCTAATATTTAATTTCCTAAAATAACTTTAGGTTAACCGAAAAGAACAATCAAATCACAAGGAAAAGAAAAACAAAAGAACACTATATCGAAAACAAATTCGAAACTCTAGAATCGTATGCCTCTTGTATTTAGTCTTATTTCCAAAAATAACTAGTATGATGCGGAAAGAAAAATTACTAGTTATACCTTTTAGAAAGACCTCTTGATCTTCTACCGTATTCCTCTTCTAACCTCGGACGTTGTGTGGGCAACGATCTTCCGAGATGAGAACCACCTAGCACCTTCTTCTTCCTTACAAGTTTCGGCCATTAAAACTTCTCCTAGGATGAAGAGGTTCGGCCGCCACCACCATGCTCCAAGGGATGCTAGAAAAGAGGCTTCTTTTCTCTCCTTCTTCTCCTTCTTAGTTCCGGCCACCAAAGCTATCTCCACCATGAGAAGGTTTCGGCCACACAAAGGAGAGGAGAGGAAAGAAAGGGCCGGTCACACCCAAGGAGAAAAGAGAGGAAAAATAGAATAGAGTCGTTTGTTTTGAAGCCTCCTCTACCCCCTCTTTTATAATCCTTGGTCTTGGCAAATAAGGAAAATTTAATAAAAACTTCCTTAATTCTTTTTCCATTGAAAAGGAAAATTTATTTAATTAAAACAATTTTCTCTTTTCAAATTTTAATGGCCGGCCACTCTTCTCCCCAAAACAAGGAGAGTTTTAATTAAAACAAAAATTAAAACTTCCTAATTTGTTTCTAGAAATTTATAAAAATTTCTCCAATAATTTTAATCATTGGTTAATAAAAAGAAATTTTATAAATTAAAATCTTTCTTTTAAACATGTGGATAATTTCCAAAAAGGAAAGTTATCTCTAAAAATTAAAATCTCCTTTCAATCTACAAATAAGGAAAGATATTAAATCTTTTCTTAATCTTTTGTAGAAACTAATAAAAGAGAATTTTTAATTTTCAAACTTTCTTTTAAATCATGAATATAATTAAAAGGAAAGTTTTTACCAAAATTAAAATCAACCTTTTAATCTACAAATAAGGAAAGAGATTTTAACTCTTCTCTTAATCTTTTGTAGAATCTTATAAAAGGAAGGATTTAAATTTTTAAACTCTCTTTTAAATTATATTATCCACATAAGAAAAATTTTAAAATTAAAATTCCTTTTATTTTAATAGGACGGCCACATGAATTCACCCATGAACATACCCATGGCCGGCCCTAGCTTGGTCTCCAAGCTAGCTTGGCCCCTATAGGATGGGTAAGAAGGTGGGTATAGGTGGGTATAGTACTCTATAATTAAGAGGCTACGATAGGGACCGAGAGGAGGAATTGATTTTGGTCTCCCGATAAAATTAAGCATCCCGTGCTCGCCCCGAACACACAACTTAATTTTATCAATAATAATTCATTCCACTAGAGAACTATTATTGAACTACCGCACCAATCCCAAATTACATTTTGGGCTCCTTCTTATCATGAGTGTGTTAGTCTCCCTGTGTTTAAGATAACAAATGTCCACTAATTAAGTAAGTTACTGACAACTCACTTAATTAATATCTAGCTCCAAGAGTAGTACCACTCAACTTCATCGTCATGTCGGACTAAGTCCACCTGCAGGGTTTAACATGACAATCCTTATGAGCTCCTCTTGGGGACATTCTCAACCTAGATCACTAGGACACAGTTTCCTTCTATAATCAACAACACACACTATAAGTGATATCATTTCCCAACTTATCGGGCTTATTGATTCATCGAACTAAATCTCACCCATTGATAAATTAAAGAAATAAATATCAAATATATGTGCTTGTTATTATATTAGGATTAAGAGCACAATTCCATAATAATTGAGGTATTTGTTTCTTTATAAAGTCAGTATAAAAGAAACGACCTCTAATGGTCCTACTCAATACACTCTAAGTGTACTAGTGTAATTATATAGTTAAGATAAACTAATACCTAATTACACTACGATCTTCCAATGGTTTGTTCCTTTCCATTATGGTCGTGAGCTACTGTTTATAATTTATAAGGTACTGATAACATGATCCTCTGTGTGTGACACCACACACCATGTTATATACAATATAAATTAATTGAACAACTACATTTATCATAAATGTAGACTTTGACCAATGTGATTCTTATTTCTAGATAAATGTTTATACCAAAAGCTAGGCTTTTAGTATACACTCTAACAATCTCCCACTTATACTAAAAGACTAAGCTGCCGTATCTGCTGCCATACATATGATTCCCATGCCTTTCAAAAAACTCTTGCCTTAAGGACCTTAGGTTATCATCTGATGTAATCTAGGCAGCAACAACTTCTCCTCGTTTATACGATTTCTCGTATTGGGTGGTACTTGCGCTCTATTGTGTTTACTTGCCTTTATAGACTTATGGTTTCTTCGAGTTTGCTACTGCACCAATATTATTACAATAAATTGTAATAATCTTTGGACAAACCAGAAATCATATCTAAGTCTATCTTGTGGTTATTGAGTCATTCAGCTTTTATGGCTACCTCAGAGGCTTGCCATATACTAAACTTCTATGGTGGAGTCCAGAAAAACACCTATGCTTATCACTCTTCCATAGTTATGACTTTAGCTCCTAAAGTAAACACAAAACCCCGAGGTTGACTTATTATTGTCCCTATCCGATTGGAAGTCAAAATCCATGCAACCCACAGGGACTAAATTAACTGCCTTGTAAGCTAGCATATAATCTCTAGTTCCTCTAAGGTACTTTAATATATGCTTTACTGCAGTCCAATGTCCTTGTCTAGGGTTACTTTGATATCTGCTAACTATGCCCTTGACAAAACAGATTTCTGATCTCGTGCATAGCATATATTAGGTTGTCTAATTGCCGAAGCATAAAGAACTGCCTACATGTCCTCAATCTCCTTTGATGTCATCGGAGACATCTCTTTAGATAAAGACACTCCATGCTTAAAAGGTAAGAAACCTTTCTAGGAGTTTTGCATGCTTAAAACGAGCAAGGATTTTTCTGATGTATCAAGCTTAGGATAAGTATATTTTTCTTGCGATCCTTTGATCTCAAAAATATATACATTCTCCCAAGTCCTTTATATCGAATTATTTGGACTACCATACCCTTACTTCTGACAACATTTTGATATTGTTTCCAACTACCAAAAATGTTATCTACGTATAGTACAAGAAATACCACCACGTTTCCATCACACCTTTTATATACACAAGACTTATCCGTTTACTCAATAAATCCATAGGTCTGGATTACTTTGATAAACTGGATGTTCCAAGACCTTGAAGATTTGCATCAGTCCATAGACTGATTGAGCTTGCACACAAGATACTCTTAGCCCTTTGCAATGAACCCTTCTGGTTGCTTTATATGGATGCTTTCTTCAAGACTTCCATTAAGGAATGTTGTCTTGACATCCACTTACCAAATAGATAAAAGTATCCGGATAGACTTAAGCATGGCTACCAGTGAAAAAGTTTCCTTTTTCATCTAGCCTTGCTTTGAAAGTTTCTACCTTCCTGTTTATCTCTCTTTTCCTATTATAGACCTTTTTATACCCAAAGACTTTTTACACCATTTGGTGGTTCTACAAGCTTCCAGATTTTATTAGAATACATATATTCTAATTCTGTTATTCATTACTCTTTGTCAAGATATTGCATCTTTATCTTGGCGTGCTTCGTCATATGTTCGGAGATCAGGTTCATGTCCTCCAGGGATCGAGTCCAAAAACTCTCCCAAAACATGAATCTTTTTAGGTTGCCTAACAACCCTCCCACTACGACAAGACACTTTCTGCAATTGTGTATCATTTGTGATACGTGTTGCAGTTTCCTTGTGGTATCTCATCTTGTACAATTGGTACTAGATTAGACATGTCTTTTATTATTTCCTTAAGAACAAATTTTCTTATGGGCACGTGGTTTATTACATAGTCCTTTTCTAAAAATTGGTCATTGATGCTAACAATGACCTTCTGATTTTTAAGACTATAAACCTACTTTCATTTCTCTAGGATAACCCACAAACAAGTGAATTCCTGTCCAACTTATCATTGTCTCTCTTCAGCATATGTGCTGGACTACCCGAATCCAAATATGCTTCGAAATAGGCTTATGCCTATTCAGCAATTCTATATGAGTAGAGAGTTCTGACTTTGGAAGGTACTATATTCACTTCCGTTTCTAGAGTATATCCTAAAAATGATTTTGGTAATATTCTAAATAACTCATCAATCTACTTATTTCCATAAGAGTCCTATACCTTCCTTTTTCTACACCATTCTGTTGGGGTGTACCAGGTGCAGTTAGTTGGAATTGAATCCCTACTTCTGATAAGTGACTCCTAAATTCTCCCAAGAGGTACTTGCCACTATGTTCTAACCATAGTGACTTTTACTTTAACATTTCTCCGCATCAGCCTTGTACTATTTGAACTAATCAAAGTACTTAGTCTTGCAGTACATTAAGTAAATTTATTTGTATCTTGAATAGTTGTCTATAAAATAGACGAAATATTCAATACTACCTCTTGTCTGGATAGTCATAGGATCACACAAATCAGAATGAACCAATTTCAATATATCTTTGACTCCATACCCCTTAAACTTAAAAGCTTCTTGGTTATTTTTTCTTCCAAGTAAGACTCACAGGTTGGAAAGATTTCCACTACCAATGAACCCAAAAGTTCATCTGCTACCAATGAATCCTACTCAAGTTAATATAACCTAGCCTTATATGCCAAAGATATTAATGGTTCATTTCCGAAGGTTGCTTTCTCTTAAAATTAGAAGATGTGTTACTAATTTCCATTTGTTGCATCGTGGGGGTTATTGGATTTATAAATTGTCAACCAACGTACCAAAACAGATAACTTCCCTCTTTTTCTTAATAACAACTTTGTTATTAAAAGAGGCAGAATATCAAGTTCTTTGAATAGTTTAGAAACTGAAAACTAGTTCTTTCTAAACTTGGTGCGTAAAGACAATTACTCAAAAATCCATGTTTTATTCTTATCAAAAGATAAACATCTCCCACTGCAACAGCTACCATTTTTACAGTAGTGCCCATGTAGACAGTGTTTTAATTTTCATTTAGTTGCCGGGTTTCCTGGAACCCTGCAATGAATTGCGGACATGATTAATGGCATCTGTATCTACACTCCAGGTTCTGGTAGATAACACCACTAAACATGTTTCAACTAATGAATTAAATACACCTATATTGTTCTTAGTTCTAAGAAGACAGTCTACCTTAATGTCCAAGTCTTATTTCCAATCATTACAATTGGGACTACTAAGTCTTTTCTATAGTATAACAACTAGGGGATTGACAAACATTTTAAATCCTAAGAATCACAAAAATATTTGGTCAAGATCAATTCTTTAAAATCCCCATGAATTTTGTATGCCACGATAGTGTGGACGTATACAAAATCAAAGAGGAGATTTTATCCATTAATTTTATTATCTCGTCAACTTTACTTTATGACGAATAAAATTAATAGTTGATCTGTCTTTGATCAAATATTTGGTCAAAACTTTTTGAATTTAAAATAAAATATTGATTCCTCAAACAATATTATTTAAATTCACCAACACCTCAAACACCGTGAATTTTGCATGCCACGTTAGTGTGGACGTATACAAATTCAACATTTGTAAAAGGAGGGTTTTACCCATTAACTATCTTGTCAACGTATCTTTATGACAAATAAAATTATCTCAAACACCGTTAATTTTGTATGCCACGTTAGTGTGGACGTATACAAAATCAATCATTTGTAAGAGGGGTTTTAACCCTTTAATTTTATTATCTTGTCAACCTAGTTTTATGACAAATTAATAGTTGGTTTCATTTGGTCACACAAATAATAGCAGTGACTCCGATGGGGAGGATACTATTAGATGTGTCTAAGTGTATACCATTACTTGACACTAAGTCCATTAATAAGATTATGCCCCTTCCGTTGGGGAAGATCACACGCTCTTAATTAACTTCCTATAGTCATCCAAAAATGAAAGTCTGTTCTAGTGATCCACAAACAAGCTCATCCGTTATGGAGGAAGGCACTCAGAGCCAACGCGCAAGCTTGTTTGCATCACTTACAAACCAGTAATGGAGACCATGGGATTTATTTAAAAATCCCTCTCCCACTTAGTTATTTATAAACGAGGAATTTTAACTATGCTAGCCTACTAGTCATGTATACTAACATGCACACACAGCACAATATAAAAGCAATAAATAGAAAATCTAATTTTCAACTATTATGGCTTTTATCTCTAGTTGTCCTCCATGTGTTGTCATCCCAAGCTGCTGCCATATTTGGCCACCGCCACCGGATCTAGCTGTCGCATCCATCTTGCTCCTAGTTCCGCTGCGCCTCTAGTCCTTAGAAGGTTCCACGCTTTGCAAGATTCGATCCGCGACATAAATAGAATTTTACATTTTGATCCTATATTCCATAAAAGGAATGTACATGTATCTAGATCAAAAATATAATCCTAATAAAACTAAATACAGCTCCTGCTGTATTTTAATACAATCATGTACACACAGATAAATGCCCTTGACATGTCCAAGGGTCCAATCACACACATAATAACTAAAAGTCATAATAGTTGGATCCTGCATCCACAAAGTTAGCACATCCTACTATTAACCTGCCTAAATTATGTATGACATGTGCATAATTAAACTAATACCAAATACACAGAGGCAAAACCCTAGCTCTGATACCAATTGTTGGTTGCTACTCGGAAAACCTAGAGGTTCCACTGTACAAAAATTTTGTATAAAGGTCTGAACCTTTTCCTAGCTACCATGTGTTCTTTTAAATTAAATTTTGGATCGCTGAACTTAACACGTTTGATCCAAAACTTAATCTATTTGTTCTTTTAGGTTTTGACTTGGATCTCCTGCGGAACTTAACACGTTCGACCCAAGTCACCTTAAGTTATTAATTCCATTAAATATTAATTTCAATAATTGGTTCCCAGTACTGACGTGGCGAGGCACATGACCTTCTTGGATATGGGAGCAACCACCACCGACTAGACAAAACCTTTTATGGAAAGCTAATATTTAATTTCCTAAAATAACTTTAGGTTAACCGAAAAGAACAATCAAATCACAAGGAAAAGAAAAACAAAAGAACACTATATCGAAAACAAATTCGAAACTCTAGAATCGTATGCCTCTTGTATTTAGTCTTATTTCCAAAAATAACTAGTATGATGCGGAAAGAAAAATTACTAGTTATACCTTTTAGAAAGACCTCTTGATCTTCTACCGTATTCCTCTTCTAACCTCGGACGTTGTGTGGGCAACGATCTTCCGAGATGAGAACCACCTAGCACCTTCTTCTTCCTTACAAGTTTCGGCCATTAAAACTTCTCCTAGGATGAAGAGGTTCGGCCGCCACCACCATGCTCCAAGGGATGCTAGAAAAGAGGCTTCTTTTCTCTCCTTCTTCTCCTTCTTAGTTCCGGCCACCAAAGCTATCTCCACCATGAGAAGGTTTCGGCCACACAAAGGAGAGGAGAGGAAAGAAAGGGCCGGTCACACCCAAGGAGAAAAGAGAGGAAAAATAGAATAGAGTCGTTTGTTTTGAAGCCTCCTCTACCCCCTCTTTTATAATCCTTGGTCTTGGCAAATAAGGAAAATTTAATAAAAACTTCCTTAATTCTTTTTCCATTGAAAAGGAAAATTTATTTAATTAAAACAATTTTCTCTTTTCAAATTTTAATGGCCGGCCACTCTTCTCCCCAAAACAAGGAGAGTTTTAATTAAAACAAAAATTAAAACTTCCTAATTTGTTTCTAGAAATTTATAAAAATTTCTCCAATAATTTTAATCATTGGTTAATAAAAAGAAATTTTATAAATTAAAATCTTTCTTTTAAACATGTGGATAATTTCCAAAAAGGAAAGTTATCTCTAAAAATTAAAATCTCCTTTCAATCTACAAATAAGGAAAGATATTAAATCTTTTCTTAATCTTTTGTAGAAACTAATAAAAGAGAATTTTTAATTTTCAAACTTTCTTTTAAATCATGAATATAATTAAAAGGAAAGTTTTTACCAAAATTAAAATCAACCTTTTAATCTACAAATAAGGAAAGAGATTTTAACTCTTCTCTTAATCTTTTGTAGAATCTTATAAAAGGAAGGATTTAAAATTTTAAACTCTCTTTTAAATTATATTATCCACATAAGAAAAATTTTAAAATTAAAATTCCTTTTATTTTAATAGGGACGGCCACATGAATTCACCCATGAACATACTCATGGCCGGCCCTAGCTTGGTCTCCAAGCTAGCTTGGCCGGCCCCTATAGGATGGGTAAGAAGGTGGGTATAGGTGGGTATAGTACTCTATAATTAAGAGGCTACGATAGGGACCGAGAGGAGGAATTGATTTTGGTCTCCCGATAAAATTAAGCATCCCGTGCTCGCCCCGAACACACAACTTAATTTTATCAATAATAATTCATTCCACTAGAGAACTATTATTGAACTACCGCACCAATCCCAAATTACATTTTGGGCTCCTTCTTATCATGAGTGTATTAGTCTCCCTGTGTTTAAGATAACAAATGTCCACTAATTAAGTAAGTTACTGACAACTCACTTAATTAATATCTAGCTCCAAGAGTAGTACCACTCAACTTCATCGTTATGTCAGACTAAGTCCACCTGCAGGGTTTAACATGACAATCCTTATGAGCTCCTCTTGGGGACATTCTCAACCTAGATCACTAGGACACAGTTTCCTTCTATAATCAACAACACACACTATAAGTGATATCATTTCCCAACTTATCGGGCTTATTGATTCATCGAACTAAATCTCACCCATTGATAAATTAAAGAAATAAATATCAAATATATGTGCTTGTTATTATATTAGGATTAAGAGCACACACTTCCATAATAACTGAGGTCTTTGTTTCTTTATAAAGTCAGTATAAAAGAAACGACCTCTAATGGTCCTACTCAATACACTCTAAGTGTACTAGTGTAATTATATAGTTAAGATAAACTAATACCTAATTACACTACGACCTTCCAATGGTTTGTTCCTTTCCATTATGGTCGTGAGCTACTGTTTATAATTTATAAGGTACTGATAACATGATCCTCTGTGTGTGACACCACACACCATGTTATATACAATATAAATTAATTGAACAACTACATTTATCATAAATGTAGACTTTGACCAATGTGATTCTTATTTCTAGATAAATGTTTATACCAAAAGCTAGGCTTTTAGTATACACTCTAACACTTACCTCAAAGTCCTTAGAGATGCAGTATGCATCTACTAAGGACGCCCATTCTGGAGACCTTGGGAAGGCGTTGAGCGCATACCGGATTGAGTCTCGATTTGTTACCGATTCTCCGAGGTTGTTCAGTTGTATTATCAGCTCCTTAATTCTTGCTTGAAGTTGCGCTACTTTTTCATCGTTGTTCATCCGGAGATTTGTCAGCTGGGTCCGGAGAATGTCCCGCCTTGCTAATTTCGCTTCTGAAGTGCCTTCGTGGAGCTCCAGGAATTTCTCCCAAAGGTCTTTGGCGGAGTCGTAGCTTCCGATCCGACTTACCTCCTAGGGTGGCAGAACGCTGAGCAGATGAAATTCCGCCTATCCGTTGGCCACGAAATCGGCTTGCTCCTTCTTTGTCCACTGATACTCTTCTTTGTCTTTTGGAGCTGTAAAACCAAATTTCATAGTTAGAAGAATGTCAAAATCCGTTTTAAAAAATACCTCCATTCTTCGTCTCCATGTAGTGAAGTCTCCGTCGAACTTCGGGGGATGAATGCTTGTTCCAGCCATCGTTTTGATCTTTGTGCTTCAGTCGACGGTTAGTCCTTCTAAGGCGGTTGGGTTCTGATATCACTTGTTGGTGCAGCGGGGCCGGCAAGAGGGGAGGGGTGAATTGCCTGCAAATAAAGAATACCCTCCTCAAGACTTTTCAACTCAAAAAATAATAACAACACTAAAATATAAAATAGCAGTAATAAAAGAGAGACAGAAAATTTAACTTAGTTACAAACCAAGGGGTTATTAATCCAAGGCAGTCGAACAACTCCACTAGAATGTCTCCTTCATTGTAGTAGGCGGAGAAGCCTTTTTTATACACTAAGAACGCTCAGAAGTTGCTAGGAACTTAATACAGAGTTGATTGATTAATTCCTAGGTTTAGGAGCCTTTATATAGCTCCTGGAAACTCTATCTCGAGCCTTGAGAGCCCCTCCAAAGGGGTTGAGGGCGTCTCCATGTGGTTTGACCGGATAAAACTCTATCCAATTACAAACGGCACTTTGGCCAGGTCGAAGGCGCCTCCAATGGCCTAGAAGGTGCCCTGGACAAGGTTGAGGGCGCCTTCAAGGCAATGAAGGCGCCTCCAAGCCTACAGGTAGCGCAGGCGCCTTTAGCACTTCATTGAAGGTGCCTCCACCTAGCTTTTCCAGCTCCTTTTGACTTGTTTTCTTCTTCCGAGGCTCTGAATGTTTGGGTGATTACGGCCAACCGAAATATGGCTCACTCGAATCTAATTTCCGGTCTTCTCCTCGAGCAGACTTCCGACCTAGCTTCTCGTCCCTCGAACGCCACGCACGTTCTTCTCGTCCACCGGTGTACTCTTCCGCAGCTCTCTTCTCCTTCGGACGCACCGAGCCTGTTGACTCCCTTCCCATGCCGTCCTTCTCGCTAGTTGTGTCTTCCGCTCGACTTCCTGCGCTCTTAAGCTCCTGCACACTTAGACACAGGGATCAAATAACAAGCAGGACCTAACCCAACTTAGTTGATCACATCAAAACAATCATGGGGTCTAACACAATCTCATTCAGGGTGCCTTGGGTTGATCTGAGGCGCCTTAGCTACTTTTCATCTGAGGCGCCTCCAGTTCCATCTAAGGCGCCTCAAGTACTATTTGTTGGGTCACTTCGGGAGCTAGGGGGTTGAATAGCTTGTTTGCTTGTTCTCTTTCTTCATAGATGTTGGTTTGTAGCGGATAGAATTGAAGTCAAGCTTTCCAATGCTAACACATAGATTTACTTGATATTCACCTCAAGAAAAGGTGACTAATATAAGGATCCACACACCGAGCACACCCTCCACTAAGAAAATAACTCCTTCTCGGAACAACCGGAGGTGGAGAAACCTAGTACAACACTCACACAACAAGATACAACTCAAAGCTAGAAATAAATACAAAAATACAAAAGAAAACCTCTTCTTTCTTGATCTTGTGTAGCTTGAGGATGCCTCTTGACTCTTGGAAGTGCAGCAACACTTGTCCCCAAGATACTTCAAGAACTGGCGGATGAAATCGTAAGCTCGGTGGAGAATATCGGGAGAAGTCTACAGAGAAGAAAGCTCGCCAACGGCTTCATACTCTGCGCTCCTAGGGCTCCCAATTGATTGCCACTTCAGATCCGCGCAATCTCAGCTGTCCAAAGCTCACATCCTGTGCAACAGTCATATCCTAATCGATTGGCTGATCGATTGGGGAGGCTTGAATCGATCGACCGATCGATTCAGAGCGTCTCTGTGCTCTCATTGAAAATATCCTGAATCGATTGACCGATCGATTCAGGCTTCCTCGTAACCTCATGAGAAATCCAACTCCAATCGATCAGCTAGTCGATTGGTGGTACTCAATCGATCGATTGATCGATTAGCAGTGCCCAATAGATCGACTGATCAATTGAGAAACTCTCTGTGTTCGTGAGAATATCTCCCAATCAATTGAGAAACTCTCTTTTCTCGCAACACTCTCCCAATTGATCGGCTGATCGATTGGGCTCTGGTTCAATCGATCGACTGAACAATTGACCAACCCTAACTTGACTAACTCAAGTATAGGGCCCCAAACCCAACATCTGGTCAATCGTGACCTGTTGGGGCTCTCTCATACCTAGTATTTGGTCAACCTTGACCTGCTGGGAGTTCGTCACCAGGTGTCCGGTCACCCTAGACCCACTTGGATTTCCACGCGCCTACCTTCACTCACTAGGACTTCCTTACTGTCTAATTTTACTCACTAGGACTTTCACCTAACTTCACTCACCAGTATTTTTTTACTGCCTAACTTCACTCACTAGGGCTTTCACCTGGCTTTACTTACCAGAATTTTCATCTGCCTAGCTTCCCTCACTAGGTCTTTTACCTGGCTTCACTCACCAGGATTTCTCATCTACCTAGCTTCACTCACTAGCTGTTTCACCTTGCTTCGCTCATCAAGATTTCTAACCAAGTGTCTGGTCAACACTGACTCACTTAGATTTTTATATTCTGCCAACCTTCCTATTGGACTTTCCCTGCCTAACCTCCAATTAAGACTTCTCAGTCAAGTATCTGGTTAATTTTGACCTACTTGACTCTTCTTCACATTAGACTGGTCACCCTTGACCAATCTCCCAAAACGAATGATTGCTCCTGCAATCTCCATACATTATCAAAACAATCTTTATACATTATCAAACATTAAAACTCATTACGACTCAAGCTTGAGTCAATTCAGGCTTAGTCAACTTGGTTAACTTTGACCTAAGAAAATTGTACCAACAATCTCCCTTTTTTGATGTTTGACAATACATTTAAGTTAGGGAAATTCAATAGCCTCAACCTCTTCTTCATGCCAAAACATAAATGAGAGTTTTCCTTCATTCTCTCCCTTTCCTATAGGGTAAACTCCCCCTTAGGGTAATAAAGGTCTAACTTAAACCCTATATTCTCCCCCTTTGGCATACATCAAAACTCTTCCCCTGAAGAGTTATCTCCACGTTGTGCACAACCTCATTCATTGTTCACAACATCACAATAAAGGTCTCATACCTTTCACTATCTCCAATGCTCATCCTTGAGCATTAACACTCAAACAATGAAGATATCCACTCTTCTATTATTTTTCAATGTTCAACCTTGAACATTTACTATAACGAAGGTTTTACAACCTTCTGTGGTTCCAAAAATTATTTTCATGTCTTTAAGGAGTAGCTCCCCCTCAAAATATGCTCCAAACTTTTATCATCGCACTAACAATATTTGGAGTTCATTTAACTTTAGGAAACCCAAAAGTTGATTTTGAGGTCTAAAATTTAATAATGAAACTCAACATCATCCTAAACTTCAACTTAGTCTTTATTAACCAATCTACTCTTATTTTCATCAAGAAAACTATCCTTAAATATTTTAAAAATGAATTTCATAGGGTTAGGAATGGTTAATGAGACTAAAAATGACTTACTGGGCTGAAATCAGACATTTACAGTCAAAATCAATCTTTTCAATTGATTGAAGTTGGGACTCAATCGATCCACTGATCGATTCTGCAAGCTTTTGTTCGCGAAAAATGCCCTTGAATCAATCACCTGATCAATCCAGACAGAGTCAATCGATCGACTGATCGATTTCATGAGCTTCTGCTCACAAGAAAACCCAGTTCAATCAATCGGCTGATCGATTGAACTCTCCCAATCGATCGGCTAATCGATTGAGTTTCTTATTTCCTGAAATCAAATTTTAGCCGAAATTTAGAAATGCCCCAATAATTCTACAAAATTCTAAAAATTATGAAAATTCTTGTAGACATTATTTAAGATACATACTTTCAAGAAAAAATAGTTTTCTAAGAAAATAATTCCTATTTTCAAAGATTGATACAACCTTAGAAGATCTTAAAAACTTCAATGTTTTGCACTAGTTTGTGTCAAACTTTTCAATGATGATTGTTAGGGTCGATTAGTACTATAGGGGGGGAGGAGGTGAATAGCTCGTCGCACTTCGTTTGCTTGCTTTGATGATGTTGTTGTAGCGTAAAACAATCAAGCAACTCTCACAACGCTAACACAAGGGATTTGCTTGGTATCCATCTCAAAAAGAGGTGACTAATCCAAGGATCAGGCCCTCACCCACTCATCCACTATGAAATAACTCCTTCTTGGTAACTACCGAAGGCGGAGAAGGCTTGTACAACCTCTCAATACAACAAGAAGAAAATAAAAGCAAAATATAAATAATCTCTTAAAGGATTTACAACATGAAACCCTAGATTTGCTTCTTCTTCTTGTGTGGAACGCCTTTTGACCTTAGAAGTGCCGCAACACTTTGCTCCAAGAAACTTCAAAAACTGGTGTGAGCCTGTGAGAAATGATCGCAAGAAGTGGAGAGGAAGAACACTGGAGTCACTGCGAGAAAGACGGCTTTAAAGTCGATGCTTCCTTCGCAATGGTCACATCCCAATCGATTGACCAATCGATTGGGGAGGCTTGAATAGATCGGTCGATCGATTCAGAGTGCCTCTATGCTCTACTGGAGAAGGCCTGAATCGATTGATTCATCGTGTCGCGCATGATTTCCAACTGTCAATCGATCGGCTGATCGATTGGGAAGGCTTCTGTGCGCACGATATAAGCTCCCAATTAATCGGTCGATCGATTGGACTGCTATTTATTGCAGCACTCTCCCAATCAATCGGCTGATCGATTGGACTTCGGTTCAATTGATCGGCTAATCAATTGGGCTTTGATTGATCACCCTTGACTTGCTTAACTCAAGCTTAAGGGCCCCTAATTCCAACATCCGGTCAACCATAACCTGTTGGAACTCCTCATGCATAGCATCTGATCAACCTTGACCTTCCGAGACTTCTTCACTAAGTGTCTGGTTAACCCTTTGACCCACTTGGACTTTTCTCCTCGTGCCAAGTGTCCGGTCAACCTTAACCCACTTGAACTTACTGTCTCGTGCCAAGTGTCTGGTCCTCCATGACCTACTTGGACTTCCTTCCACCAGATGTTCGGTCACCCTTAACCCATCTGATTTCCTTGTGCCAAGTATTCGGTCACTCCTTTGACCTACTTGGACTTCCCAACACCAGGTGTACGGTCAACCTTGATCCACTTGGATTTCCACGTGCCCAGCTTCACTCACCAGGTCTTTGCATCTGCCTAGCTTCTCACTCACTAGGACTTTTCATCTGCCTGGCTTCACTCACCAAGACTTTCTATCTGCTTGACTTCACTTACCAGGTCTTTGCATCTGCCTAGCTTCATTCACTAGGACTTTTCATCTGCCTGGCTTCACTCACCAGAACTTTCCATCTGCCTAGCTTCACTCACTAGGACTTTCACCTAGCTTTACTCACTAGGATTTTTCCACTGCTCGGCTTCACTCACCGGGACTTTCACCTGCCTAGCTTCACTCACTAGGTTTTTCACCTGACTTCACTCACTAGGATTTTCCAACTGCCTAGCTTCACTCACTAGGTCTTTCACCTAGCTTCACTCACTAGAATTTTTCCACTAATCGGCTTCACTCACCGGGACTTTCACCTTTCTACCTTCACTCAATAGGTCTTTCACCTGGCTTCACTCACCAAGATTTTCCAACTGCCTAACTTCACTCACTAGGTCTTTCACCTGGCTCACTCACCAGGATTTTCAACTGCCTGGCTTCACTCACCAGGACTTCCCCTTGCCTAACCTCCAGTTAGGACTTTCCCAATCAAGTATCCAGTCAACCCTTTGACCTACCCGACTCTTCTTCACATCAGACTGGTCAAACCTTGACCAGAGGGGAATTCCTCCAACAATCTCTCCAATCGGATGATTGCTCCTGCAATCTCCATATATTGTTAAACATCAAAATTCAAACATCAAGACTCAAGTTTGAGCCAACTCAAGTTCAGTTAATCTGGTTAACCTTGACCCAGGGTATTGACTTTGATAATGTCCTTTTTGATTGCACGAAAAACATACGATGTGTTCCTTGCCTTTGCATACCACGGGGTCAACCTTTTTGGGCTTCTCCTTGTCCTTCGGTGCCAGTTGACTCTTCTTCTTGGTCAACTTAGAGCACTTACTCTTATAATGCTCTTTCTCTCTACACTCAAAGAAAATAATGTGATCTTTATTCTTACAAATTGAAATCTCTATACCTTTGCTTGTAGACGTGGCACTTTCTCCATTTGATCCGGATGAAGAGACTTCTTCTTGATCCGGCATTGATGCTCCAGCTCTCCCTCAATCCTAGAGGTGGAGGCCTCTTCATTTTCTTCCTCTTGCACATGAAACAAAGAGTATGCTCCCTCTTTGCCTTTTTTGTTACACTCCATTAAGGATGAAGCTTCTTGAATTTCTTCTTCTTTCAATGTTGAGCATCTCTCAATTTCGGAGTCCTCTACTTTTTCTTCTTGATCCAAAGAGTTGCCCTCTTTGGATTTCTTTTGATTTGGTGCAATGGAGGCCTCTTCATAAGGTCTTGCCAATTTGTTCCAAAGCTCCTTGGTATCCTTGTAATCTCCAATTCGCCTCAAGATGTTGCTAGGCAATAAATTGACCAATAGCTTGGTCACTTTGTCATTTGCCTCACATCTTTAGATTTGCTCCTTGCTCCATTTGTCTTTCTTAATGAGCTTGCCTTTGCCATTTGTTGGAGCTTCAAACTCTTCCATTAGAGCAAACCATTGATTTATCTCCATCATAAAGAAGTTTTTTATTCTTCATTTTTAAGAATCGAAGCTTGTCATTATGAATGGTGGAAACACCCTTGTGTCAAATCCGAGTGCATCTCGGAATTCCATCTTGAAGTTGAGTCTTTGACCCAATGAAATTTGGGCTTCAACTTCTTCTTCCTATAGCTCATTGCCCTTCCGGCGATGAGTCCAGTAAAGAGTGGCCTCGCTCTTATACCATTTGTTGGATCACTTCGGGAGCTAGAGGGGGGCGAATAGCTCATTTGCTTGCTTCATAGATGTTGGTTTGCAACAGATAGAATTGAAGTCAAGCTCTCTAATGCTAACACGTAGATTTACTTGGTATTCACCTCAAGAAGAGGTAACCAATCTAAGGATCCATACACCGAGCACACCCTCCACTAAGAAAATAACTCCTTGAAATAACCGGAGGTGGAGAAACCTCGTACAACACTCACACAATAAGATATAACTTGAAGAAAGAAGTAAATACAGAAATATAAAAGAAAACCTCTTCTTGCTTGATCTTGCGTATCTTGAGGATGTCTCTTGACTCTTGGAAGTGAAGCAACACTTGTCCCCAAGATGCTTCAAGAACTGGAGGAAAAAATTGTATGCTCGGTGGAGAATATCGAGAGAAGTCTACGGAGAAGAAAGCTCGCCGACTATTTTGTACTCTGCTTTCCTAGGGATCCCAATTGATTGGGTCTGATCCCAATCGATTGTCACATTAGATCCAAGCAATCTCAGCCGTCTAAAGCTCGCATCCTGTGCAACGGTCATATCCTAATCGATCGGTTGATCAATTGGGGTGGCTTGAATTGATTGACCGATCAATTTAGAGTGCCTCTATGCTCTCACTCGAAATATCCTGAATCGATTGACCGATCGATTCAGGCTTCCTCACAACCTCACGAGAAATCCAACTCCAATCGATCGGCTGATCGATTGGGAACCTCTCTGTGCTCACGAAAATATCTCTCAATCAATCGGTCGATCGATTGGGTCCCTTTTTCTCGCAGCACTCTCACAATCGATCGGCTGATCGATTGGACTCTAGTTCAATCGATCGGTTGATCAATTGACCAGCCCTAACTTGACTAACTCAAGTCTAGGGTCCCAAACCCAACATTCGGTTAACCATGACCTGTGGGGACTCTCTCATGCCTAGCATCTGGTCAACCTTAACCTGCTAGAACTTTGTCACCAAGTGTCCGGTCACCCTGGATCCACCTGGATTTCCACACGTCTTGCTTCACTTACTAGGACTTCTTTACTTCGTAACTTCACTCACTAGGGTTTCACTTGGCTTCACTTATCAAGATTTCCTTACTGCCTAGTTTCACTCACTAGGGCTTTCACCTAGCTCCATTTGCCTAGCTTCACTCACTAGATCTTTCACCTGACTTCACTCACCAGGATTTCCCATCTTCCTACCTTCACTCACTAGGTATTTTACCAGACTTCACTCACTAGGATTTCCCACCAAGTGTCCAATCAACACTGACCCACTTGGATGTTCATCTTCTGCCAACATTCCTGTTGGACTTCCCCTGCCTAACCTCCAATTAGGACTTTTCAGTTAAGTATCTGGTCAATCTTGATACCTACTTGACTCTTCTTCACATTAGACTGGTCACCCTTGACCAATCTCCCTAAACAGACGATTACTCTTGCAATCTCCATACATTATCAAAATAATCTTCATATATTGTCAAATATCAAAACTCACTCATTACGACTCAAGCTTGAGCCAATTCAAGTTTAGTTAACCTGGTCAACCTTGACCTAGGAAAATTGCACCAATAATCTAAATGGTTAATCTCAGTATTGACTATTTTTCATTCTGCTCGCTTGGGTGATGCTCTAGTCTCCGGAGTTGAGCTCACCCGAACCCAACTCCAACATATTTCTCGAGCAGACTTTTTTCTGGCTTCTCATCCCTTGAACAACGCACCACATGCGTCCTTCTCGCTCTAACAGTGTATTCTTCCTGCTCTATGTGTCTTCTGCTCAACTTCTTGTGATCTTAAGTTCCTGGATACTTAGACACAAGATATCAAAATTTACAGGACCTAACTTAACTTGATTAATCAACATCAAAACTAATTCAAAATACTTACACTTAGTTCATTTTAGATTTGATTTGATTTAATTATCTTATCAAATAAATTTGACATCATGACGCTTGGTTCTACCTATTTGAAATTGTATGATACTTCTTTACCAACATAAGGCAGTATGTTTATGATTAATATCCCGTTGATGTTATTTTTTTTTTAATAATTCATAGTGTTAGACCTTCCCACGGGTAGGAACCTAACCGAAGCTGGCCCGCCTATAGGGTTAACCTGTTGACCCAGGTTACGGGCATGAATCGAGTTAGTTATCCATTGACCTAGTTATGGTCTTGAACTGTAACCAGCCATGTCTCTTGTCGAGCAGATGATGATTAAGGGGTCCATTAACCTATCAAACTATTGGTTTGAGTTCGACAATTTTTTTTATTTTTTAAAAAATATTTTTATTGATTTTTTTTTTATTTTCTTAGATGTTAAAAAGAAGTTGTTTGTGCTAAAACATGAACCTAGGTCTCCCAAATAAGCACCGAATATTCTAACCAATTAATTACCACTATTATATTTGTATAAGTTAGTTAATTATTTAATAACTAATCAATAGTTTGTTTTTGTTATATTATTATTTACAATAATTTAGCAGAAGAGTAAAAGTCATTTATTTATTTATTAGTTAATTATTTAATAATTAATTAATATTTTTTTACTATGATTATTGTGTGGTAAATGATTTTATGAATTTATAATTTTAAAAAAATATAATATAATAATCTTAAATCTTGACGAACCGTGAATCAAATTATGAATTGACAATTTCAAATCGTAAATTATAATTATCGTAAATTATAATTATCTTAGATGATTAAAATTAAAGAACGACTATTTTAAATCGTGATCTGGCCTACATACTGTTAGCATTTTTGCTTTATTAATTTACCCTTTCTAGTGATTCTTAAGTTTAGTGGTTTGACCATTTTTTATGTTTATTTTATTATTTTAAAATCTTAGAAACAATTGTTGTATGCTCTTCCAAATATATTTTAATTTTGCATTGTAATAAAATTCTTGTTCCAAAAATTGTTGTATGTTGTTCCAAAAACAATATTAATGTTTCTTTTATCATTTTATTTAGATCGAACATATTAAACATCAATAAGATGTAATAAAATTATATTATTATTTTATATTGATTTGTGTATTGTGTTTTGTGTGTGTAACATTATTGTTGGAGAAGTAATTTTTTTAATCATGTTGAGTCACATTTTTTTGTGTTAGTAATATATTTTAAAGAGCAATGATATGCATGAAAAAAATCTTAAAGAAATATTTTGAGATAGGTATATAAATTTATGATCCATTATTTTTTTTTTTATAGGTCTATCATTTTATATATATGTCTATCCTAAATATTTTCTTAAAGATTTTTTGTCCCGTGTATATTATTTTTCATATTATATTGTTATAACAATTTAACTCTTATAAACACTAATAATAATAACTATCACATATGACCATTCTATTTCTCATCAACATTGGTTAATACTAGTCAATATTATATTATAATAGTTATAAATTATAATCAATATTTTATTTTTAATTAACACAGTCAATATTGTACTATTAGAAACTATGTAGTTGTGAAAATTATAAAATCATAATTGTTATAAGTATATAGTAGTTTATTGGATCATAACTAATGGAATAGCTATGTTCTTGTAGCTACGGCAACGACAATAAAAATAAGGGTGTTTTTGGAAAGTAAAATATACAGCGACAAGATGGGATGTTAATAAATGAGGAGACGTCTTTTAATGATTCAAACAAAAAGAGAAGCTTTTCTCATATCTGGGTCATTATATTAATGACTAGTAGTCATGTAATTTAATTCCTTCGTATTAGTTTAGAAACAAATTAACAGAGGCTATAGAGACAAACGAATCATCTTTTATCACGTAATAAAAAAGGGAGCTCTTTGATTTTTACCCGATTCATCACTATTTTTTCATGCCATTGAGCTAAGGAATGATGGTTCTTGTAAAAACCTAAGTCGCATGAATTCTAGACAATCAAAATAAGAATTCGAATAGGAAAACCAAGAATATATGAGCATGGATCTTTGTTTCATCAAGAGCATGACATAAGAAAGTAAATACTGTAATTACAAAGAACTTGAATGCAGCGGAATTGTCATTGTTCTTCATGTAGAGCTCGTCGATCCAACAATCCTGCGGAAGAAGAAGAATGAGAAGGTTGGCTTTCCAAAGGAGTTAGGGTTGGCAGCGCCGAATCCTCTTCGTCAATGGGGAATGAAGAGACGTCTCAAAGAATATGCCCTAATCCTCTGGGAACCAACCCATTATATAGTGCACATCTATTATCAACGCATAGATAATTATAGATATGGGACTATAAGTCCATATATATACTGAACATCTATTATAGGCATATAAATGATAATAGATGCCGGACTAAAGGTTCTACACATACATGGTTTACATCCAATAACCAAACCCAATAAGCATAAGTTAAATTACTTTAAAGGGTTCAGATCGTATTCACATATGCAACTTACAAATAAGCCCACCTAATAGGGATAATTATATCCAACAATCTCCCACTTAGGCTATATGTGAGTTGTATGTGGAATACAAGTAAAACTTTAGTTGATATCAAATTTTATGAGTATAAGATACCCTTGCAAACAATCTGGTCCATTAACTTTATTAGTATAGGACTAAAGAGGTCATAGCTACTGTATATGATCGTAACAAGCCTTAACAGTAATCACAATACCAATGTCATTAATGACATAGATCAAGATGTAGATGTGTAGAGTGAAAATTATATGAAATGTGATCAGTACATGTCAATTTTCAACTGGTCCTAAGATAACCTCAAAAGAGGTTAGATCATATTTGCAAAATACTTTATGCTAAACTACAATAACAAATCATGATCCACTTTATTATTCCAAAAGAAATCTGTATCATATTTTCAAACACTAAATGCTAAATAGTAGTAGTAAATGATGATATCACAGTCAGAGTGTCAAACAAACATATAAATTTCCATTAATGTTTTGAACTTTAAGTACGTACAATAATCAAAACAAAATATTGTCTTTATTATCAAATATAGAGCAATAAGATAAATACAGACTCCCACTAGATGAGTTCTTCTTCCATAAGAAGGACTCTCATATCCACAACATGCGCATGAAACACCTTAGGCACCGAGTCTTTGGTGAGTGGATTAACCAACATGGAATCAGTGCTGATGTGCTCTACCATAATCTGAAAACTCTGAACTCTTTCTTTAACCGCTAGAAACTTGATGTCGATGTGCTTGGACTTCGACGAACTACGATTGTTCTTGGCATAAAGTTCTGTAGCTTTATTATCACGGTAGATCCTCAGTGGTCTGTCAATGTCATCAACGATCTGTAATGTTGTGATAAAGTTCCGTAGCCAAATCCCGTGATTGGATCCTTCATAGCATGCTACCAACTCTGCCTCCATAGTAGAAGTGGCTACTAACATCTGCTTAATGCTCTTCCAAGATATAGTCTCTCCAACAAGCATGAAAATATAGTCTAAAGTAGATATTTTATTATCCAAGCATCCAGCAAAATCGGAGTCTGAATATCCAATCACCTCCAGATGATCTGATATCTGATACATGAGCATATGTCCTTTAGTTCTTTGCAAATACCGCATCACTCTCTTTACCACTTTCTAGTGTGACGGTCCTGGGTTACTGACATATCTGTCTAACATCCTCACTATAAATGATACATCTGATTGAGTACAAACTTGTGCATATATGAGACTTCCCACTGCTAACGCATATGGGAATTGCTCCAGCTCCTTTATTTCAAGTTTAAGCCGTGGACACTGCTGTAAGCTGAACTTGTCACCTCTTGACACGGGTGTGTCACCAGGTGTACAGTTTTGTATACCATATTTTATAAGCACCTTTTCAATATAGGCCTATTGTGAAAGTCCAAGAATGCCTCTTGAACAATCACGATAGATCTATATACCTAAAACAAAGGATGCTTCACCAAGATCTTTCATTTCAAAATTTCTAAATAGAAATGACTTGGTTTGATGCAGCATGCCCTTATTATTACTCGCAAGCAATATATCGTCCACATACAAAACAAGTATAAAAAACTTGCTCCCACTGAACTTGACATATATGCACTAATCAACGGGGTTCTTTTTAAATCCAAATGAGATAACCACTTAATCAAATTTCTGGTACCACTAATGGGATACCTGTTTTAAACCATAAATGGACTTCTTTAATTTACATACTAGGTGTTTTGAGTCTTTAGACTCAAAGTTCTCTGGTTGCATCATATATATAGACTCCTATATGTCTCCATTGAGGAATGCAGTCTTTACATCCATTTGATGTAGCTCTAAATATAATAAACTACAAGTGTCATGATTACCCTAAGGGAGTCTTTCATCGACACAGGTGAGAAAGTCTCCTTATAATCAATGCCTTCTTTTTTAAGTGAATCCCTTGGCAATAAGACGAGCCTTATACTTTTTGACATTGCCCCTTGAATCCCGCTTGGTTTTAAATATCCATTTATAGCCAACGAGCTTCTTTCCTTCAGGCAATTCGACAAGTTCCCAAACGTCATTATCCGCCATAGACTTCAACTCTTCTTACATGGCGTTAATCCACCTTTCAGGATTAGAGCATTGTTTGACTTCTTGGAAAGATGTAGGATCACTCTCCAACCCTATGTCAAAATCATGCTCTTAGAGATAAACATAATCACGAGAATTCGTGGTTCTCTGTTCCCTTGTAAATCGTCTTAAAGGTACTTGTGTTTGAGGTGAAAGAGGTACTTGCTCATTAATATGAGGTAATACTTCAATTTTAGTGCCAAGTTCCACCAAGTGCATTGGAGATATCATGGGAATATCTTGGTTCACTACGCTCACCAGATGTGTGATACCCATAATGTGCGGTATGGTAACCATACCGCTACTGATCGCACTAGTAGCAATCACAGGAGAATCGTCAATGCTTTCCTCAAAAGATACTTCCCTAATTTTATTACTCCAACTGTCCTCAATGAACTTGACATTTTCTATTTCGAAAAAGGATCTATTAGAGGGATCATAAAATGTATACCCTCTTGACTTCTCAGAGTATCCTATAAAATTACAGCTAACCGTTCTTGAGTCCAGTTTTCTTTCATTAGGCTTGTAAGGCCTAGCTTCAGCTGGACAACCCAGAAGTGTAAGTGTCTAATGCTAGGCTTCTTACCCATCCACATCTCGAATGAGATTTTAGTTACTGCCTTACTAGGTACTCTATTGAGTAAGTAAACTATAGTCTTGAGTGTTTCACCCCACAAGGACTCTGTAGAGAAGTGAAAGACATCATACTTCTTACCTTGTCTTTTAGGGTTCGATTGCGACGCTCAGCTACACCATTCTGACTAGGTGTACCAGGCATGGTATACTGAGGCATAATTTCACACTCAGCAATGTAATTCGCAAAAGGTCTTAGACGTTGTTCACCTGATCTATCATATCAACCGTAATATTCACCTCCACAATCGGATCGGGCAATTTTAATTTGCTTACCTAGTTGAAGTTCAACTTTGGCTTTGAAATTTTGAACATGTCCAAAGATTACGATTTCTCATGAATAAGGTACAAATAGTCAAATCCAGAATAGTCGTCTATGAAGCTAATAAAATATGTGTGTTCATTCCAAGATGTCTTAGGGAATGGTCCACAAATATCAAATGTATTAGCTCCAAAACATCACTACAATGGCTAGCCCCCTTATTCTTTTTGTTAATGGTCTTTTCCTTGATACACTCTATATAGACATCAAAGTCTGACATGTCAAGGGAATCCAGAATTCCATGTGACATTAACCTTTCTAGGCGTTGTTTGGATATATGTCCTAAATGTCTATGCCACAACATGGAAAAATTCTCGTTAATCAATTTACGTTTCGTACCTATGCTATGCATTATCACGTTGTCAATTGTAGGAGTAAAGGTGTTCAATTTATAAAGCTTATCAACCAAGAAACCATTGCCAACCAACACTGAATTAAAAAAAATACTAAAAATTCTATTTCTAAATGAATAAGAATAATCTGATTTGTCTAAATAAGAAATTAAAATTAAATTCTGTCGAAAAGATGGTATAATAAATATATTTTCTAAATCCAGAAAAACTTGGTTCCTAAACAAACTTAAAAAACACCAATCGACTTGACTTTAGTCTTCTTTCCATTTTCTGTATAGATGTATCTTTCACCATCAAGTGGAAGTCGGCTCCTAAGACAACCCTACATAGTGACACTTATGTGAGTAGTAGCACCGGTATCTATCCACCAACTGTCAGTGGGTACAATAGCTAGATTGACTTCTGAACTAACAAAGTTGAGAAAACTCCTAGAATCTGCAGTTTGTTTTCCTTTTCCTTTGTTATTGATCCTCTTTCATTTCTTGATCTCACTTTGAGAACCAGATGCTAAGTGAGCACTCTCAGATGTCTCAATCTTTAGTCTCCCCTCCTCTTGCATGCATTGTGCAATAAGCTCATTCAATGTCCACTTTTCCCTTTGAGTATTATACGATATCTTAAAAGGAGTGAATCGTGCAGGCAGAGACATCAAGACGAAATGCACTAACATACCCTCAGACATATCGAGTTTTAGTGCTTTCAGACTTGTCGTTATATTGGACATCTTCATAATGTACTCCCTTATGTTTCCTTTATCATTATACCGCATGGTTACCAACTTCGTAAGAAGTGTGGTATCTCGACCTTTTCATTTGAGGTGAATCGGTTTGCTAATTGTTCCAAGAAACTCCTAGCATCTTTTTCCTCTGTTATTGAGCCCTTTATTGGTGCCGGTATGGAAAGCTTCATGATACTTAGACACATACGATTTGATTTCTCCCACAAATAATATTCAACCCTCTACTCTATAGTGCTAGCATTGGTCAGAAGTGCGGGATGATCATTCCTTCATGCATAGTCTAAGTCCATGCAGCCTAAGACTACGGTCACATATTCTTTCCATTCAGTAAAATTCGAACCAGTTAGTGTTGGGATGTTATTAATGTTGACAGTTACAGATTGCACTGAAATTAAAGAGAGAAATTTCTTTAAGCTCGCGATTTAATTAAAGCCAAGAACATATAAGTAATATAAAATTCTAAATAAAATAAAATTTTAAATGCATATAAATAAGCTCTTTATGATATACCAAGTACAATATAATGTGTCTTCCTTTGGGCCGACACATTATTTGTTAGCAATACTCTCTAATATAACTCAAATTTTAATTGACAACATAATGTGTCTTCCTTTGGGCCAACTTATTGTGCGCATAATATGATACTTTAAATGAGTTATATTTTGGTTCATAACTCACAACAACCTTAATCGGCCACATAATATGTTTTCCTTTGGGTCGACATATTTTGTGTATGATTTGAACAAAATAATATTTTGTTCTATAGTTGTAAGCTACCTTATGCATATATCTGGCATAAAAGTAATCTTCCTTTAGGTCGATTACTTTTAGTATAGATATACGTCTACCAACACAAAATGTACTAAACCTATCTAAGGTGTCTTCTTTGGGCCGACATATTAGTTCAACTTAGTAGCACGTTGTGTAAATAGACTCAAGAAAATATTAAAAACTTAATTCGAACAGAAATTACTTAATCAGCCTTAACAATATAAAATTAGACTTATTAATCGATTAATATCTTATAGTAGTTAATTGGTATGATCCAATCGATTATCTAATAGATTCGAAAGCCTACTATATGTAATTACATAATTATATATAGAACTCTTTAAAATTTCTTTTACGTTTTATAATTATAATTAAATAATATTAAATTACTTAGTTATTCATACATTAAAAATTCAATGCATTTTTTTTTATAAGCTAAAAAAATGTTACGTTTTTTTTAATGCTGTTTAACGAAACAGTATATTATATATATATATATATATATATATATATATATATAATGCATTATATTGTTTCAACGGAAACAAGATATAAAAAAAATTATAAAACACTAGTCTTAATCCATTAAAAATTAAACTTAATCGATTAAAATGACATAGTCACGTGTTTTTGGCAAAAAAAAAAAATCATTTAAGAAAAATTCTTAATCAATTTCTATCGATTTTGTTCGATGTTTTAGGTTTGATAATCTATTGGTAGACTAAACAAATCTATTAAACCATTGCTACATAGAAGATCAAGTCCTTCCTAGATTTTCTATACAAAAGATTTCAACGATCAAATAATTGTATTATACTAGAAAACTTAATCTAGCATACAAACAATAAATCAATGAAAAAACTTAAACTTTAAATCATGAAATCGATGAAAAAGAGTCATGACTCTGATACCAATTGATGATTCTTATAAAAACCTAAGCTGCATTAATTCTAGACAATCAAAATGAGAATTCGAATAGGAAAATCAAGAACATATGAGCATGGATCTTCATTTCATCGAGATCATGACATAAGAAAATAAATATTATAATTACAAATAAATTGAATGTAGCGGAATTGTCATTGTTCTTCGTGTAAAGCTCATCGATCCAACAATCCTACGAAAGAAGAAAAAGGAGAAGAAAGTTGGCCTTCCAGAGGAGCTAGGATTGATGGCGCCGAATTCTCTTCGTCAATGGGAAACGAAGAGACGTCTCAAAGATGCCCTAATCCTTTGGGGACCAACCTATCGTTGGAAATGGGGAGAGTGGGGATGTGGAAACATGGCTCTCGTTCCCCACTACTCATAATGGAAAAGTCCATTATGCCCATGGTTTATTTTCCTATATAAAGGGGGTGCGGTGTGTCCAAGGATTAGAAGGGGTGTGTGAAATTGCTAGTGTGCGATGTAGAGAGAAGAGGAGAACATCTGAGGCGGTGGGATTTGGTTCGTGGAATCGTGGAGGGTTTTCCGATCCTGTGATCGCTCTTCCGACAACGAGTTTTCGCCATTGCCGATTGCGGATCTGCGGGAGATCGCTGTAAGTTTTTACCGCTTTAATTTAATTCCTCTTTCATGCATTTAGAATTTATCTACATTGGTATCAGAGCTGTGTTAGTTCTAAATGCATGTACGATCTCCTGTTTAAAATTGTTGCCCTGAACAGAGTCCGCCTCTGTCTAGTTTTGTCGTAGCCGAGTTAGATTGCGTCCATGTCGCGATTTGCTTCAATTGCCAACACCATAGGCCTCAAGAAACACCCAAAGAATTTGTCTCCGATATTGGTCGGTGACTGTGTTCATGGCAGCCTCCTGCAGAAGGTTTGCGTCATTAGTGGACGCTGGTGGCAACGATCCATGGCCGGCGACAACATTTATGTTAGCCGGCGGCATGCCCAAGATGGCCTCTTGCAATTTCTACACAGTGTTCGTCGCTGTGAGGCTGCCTGTAGAGGGGAGGTGATGTGCCGTGACCAGCGTTCGTCGCTGTGTGAGCAGCGTGCGTGGCTTGAGCGGCGTGAGAACGTGGGCAGTGGTGGAGAAATCGACAGAAGAACAGTTCGTGTGAGGAAAAATTTTATTTTGAAAAATCAAATAATAATAATAAAAACATGAACAGATAAGTTCTCACGTTCCGCATGCAAATATTATGCAAAACAGTAGGTTTATAAAAAAAAGGAAAACAAAAAAATGTTTTTTTTCTTTCATGGATTAGCTTTTTTTAAAGTTTATAATAAAAAAAATCCTTGCACAGTTTGTTTTTTTTACTGTAGCATTAATTATATTTGCATGTGGTAATTAATTTAATATTGAGTTCAATTAATTAACCATTTATGATAAATGATCTAGAGTAATTTTGATTCAATTAGACTCAATTCATATTTAAATCATTAGTTGGTTTAACTGAACCAATTTGATCCAAACCTGAAATCAATTTGGGTTGATTAATTGGACTTGGACCAAATATGATCAAATGACCAGATTTATTCTATTGGGTCAGATTTGATCAAAACAATTAGATTTGTTCTAATTGACCGGACTTAAACCAATGGGCATTGGTTTGATCAAACGGACCTGAATTTGATCAATAAGTCTGAAATTGGTAGAAATGGACTTAGATTAAAAGTAACAGAACATAGGTACAAAATCCCTGTCCAATTAGATTTGTTCTAATTAAGGACAATGGACCAAGCTTACGATCTAGATCACTAATCAACCGATTCAATGAGTCTGACTAATTAGATCAATTCTAATTGTCGATCTAAACTCCTAAAAATCGAGAAGATTTGTTTTTCTTGATTTATTATGTTGGTACTATGCCTGTATAAATTGAAATAAGCCGATTTTGTACTGGTTAGTCGGTTTTGTACTGACTTATTTATTTTTAATTTTTCAGATGGCTAGTCGTGATTTACGACAACATGAGCTTTGGGAGTAGATTTAAGGAGCTTGATTTCGACCCTGTTCAAGGACTCAGATGGCTTATTGGTCGGCTCGATCGGTTGTTCTGGAAACTCGAGCGAGAAAAGTTTCCAGTCCAAGACACACACAGGAGATGGGCTCTAGTCTATTCACTGTCGAAAAATCTTAGGCAGATAGCATTCCAACTTTAGGATGATTATGATGGACACGTCTCATATTCAGATATGTGCAGACAGTTACTTCATCTCTATTGGGGTCCTGAAGATCCAGAGGAGGATTCAGAAGATCTTATAGATCCAGAGGAGGATCCAGAAGATTCTGAAGATCCAGAGGAGGATCCAGATGAATCTGAAGAGGATCTGGGAGAGTGTGTGGAGGATCCTATAAAGAATCTTGAAGTTGTCCTGCCTGAGATTACCTCAAATGAGTCCAGGCTAAGAGGGATTATTTTTGCCACTGCACTAGTGTCTGTCCTAGTGGGAGTGGTAGTTGCCTATCTAGTTTTCTAGGGTTCTGTTATTTTCATTATGTATGAACAATGTTAGTCAATTTCATTCATGTCAATTAGTTATATGTTAACATTATGTAGCATAATTTTATGTTAATGATATGTTCATTTATTTATGTTGTTTACTTGACATGATGCATGATTAGTTCATGATGTATTAAATGATTAGTTCATTTAATTAAAGAAATCATGATATATTAAATGATTAGTTCATTTAATTAAAGAATTCATGATATTAAAAATGATCAATTCATTTGTTGGGATGTATATAATAGAATTGATTAATATTAATTTGATTGGTCATACGAATGATGAGTGAAAACATAGTTGTCACTTGATTTTGTAAACCAACTCAAAGTAATATTGTGTCAATCATAAATTGCATGCATATGATTTACACTGAATACTAAATAATGTGTTTATTTATGATAGATTATGGCAACCAAAAACATAATAGCTGAACTCAACAAAGGTGAAAGACTTAATGGGGATAACTATAAGATCTAGCACCTCAGGATACAATATGTACTTGAGGAACAAGAAGTTCTAGAGGTTGTAAATCAGGTTATGGAAGTACCTGTAGATGGTCCCACTGCACAACACAGACGAGATCTTGATGCCTATAAGCCATGGAAGAAAAAGGACTCCACTGCAAAGGGCATATTGATTAGTTCAATGGTAGACGACCTAGCTTTTGAGTATGAGTCGTACCTTTCGGCTCATGCAGTCTGGGTAGCCCTTAAAGAAAAATATAGTGGAGTAAGTCTGAGCAAGCTTCGCCAGCTGACAATCAAGTTTGACAGCTACAAAAAGCGTCTGAATGTATCAATGGTTCAACACCTCAGGGAGATGTCAAACATGATTCGGGAGCTTAAAACTGCTGGTCATGAGATGACTGATGAACAACAGGTTCAAGCAATTATTTGTTCACTTCCAGATTCTTGGGAGACCATGAAGCAGACCCTACCTCACAGTGAGAGTATTAAGAGTTTCACTGACGTCTCATGCCATGTATAATTGGAGGCAGAGAGAGTTGAATCCGCAAGAATTTCTGGATAAGCCTATGTGGCTGTAGGTTCTGCTGGATCATCTGGATCCAAGAAAAAGAAATGGTTCAATAAAGGGAAGGGAAAGAAGCAGGAAGCTGCTACTGTGGGACAGGGCTCAATCAAGAAGATAGTAAAGAAGACTGGAAAGAAACCTAAAAACAAGTTGAATTGTTTTAACTGCAGCAAGAAGGGTCACTTCTCTCGGGAGTGTACTGAGCCGAAAAAGGTAAATCCAAGTGTATCTTCTATTCTAGAGCATTTTGTTGCTAGTTCAGTGTTGTTAGCTGATTCTTATCCTTTGTAGATTATAGATTTGGGAGCAACCAACCATGTAGCTCGGGAACGAGTTACACTTGTTGAGTACCGTCGGGTACTAGCTGACAACAAGTGGATCTATGTGGGAAACAATGTAAGAGTTGAAGTCAAAGGAGTCGGCACTTGCAAACTCAACCTCCGTGGTGGTAGAGTTTTGTTTCTACATGATGTCCTGTATGCTCCTAAAATTCGACGGAATCTTGTTTCTGTAACATGTCTTCTTGATTTAGGATATTGTATTAATTTTTACAGTCGGTCTGTTGAACTTAAGATTAACTCAGTGTCAATCAGACATAGTTTTTTAACAAATGATTTTATGGTTCTTGATGTAGAACCACCAGATGTCAATTATGTTATTGATGGTTATTTTGCAAACATTGCTTTAACTGGTGATGCAGAAATAACTGATGAGGTTTGGCATGCTAGATTAGGACACATAGGATAAGAACGTATGAATCGGTTGGCTAGAGAGGGTCTATTGGGCACTCGGGCTAAGATTCAATTGTCTATATGTGAGCATTGTCTTGCTGGAAAAGCAACTAGGAAACCATTTGGTAAGGCTATAAGATCTGAATCAACATTGCAATTAATTCATTCGAATATTTGTGGTCCAATGAATGTGAAGGCTAGACATGGAGCTTCCTATTTCATTACATTTATTGATGATTTCTCTAGGTTCGGTCATGTGTATTTGATTTCTCACAAATCTGAAGCATTGGATTGCTTAATTCGTTATATGAACGAAGTTAAGAATCAAACGGAACGTAAAGTTAAGACTTTACGCACTGACCATGGAGGTGAGTATTTGTCTAATATGTTCAAGACAATATGTAATGATAGAGGGATTATTAGACAGCTGACAATTCCTGGAACTCCACAGCAAAATGGGGTAGCTGAAAGAAGAAATAGGACTCTTCTTGAAATGGTTAGGTCTATGATGGCGCAAGCTAATTTTTCAATCTCTTATTGGGGAGATACATTATTAACTGCAGCCTATATACTTACCAAAGTGCCTTCAAAGTCAGTTCCATCTACCCCATATGAACGTTGGATAGGCAGAAAATCATATTTGAGTAATCTAAGACCCTGGGGGTCAGCTGCTTATGTTCATGATAGTTCTCACAAGTATGAAAAGCTAGGGCCTTGAGGTAAGAAATGTATCTTTATAAGATATCATGAGACCTCCAAAGGTTATATTTTCATAGGTGAGCAATTAGATGGAACCATCTCTGAAATAGACTCGAGAGATGCGACTTTTCTCGAAACAGAGTTCCCAATCAGAGGTGATGTTGATAAAAATGTTCCTCTATTTGAGGAGGATGAGATATTATTAACAAGAGAGGTGTCAAAAGGGATACCTGAGTCTAGTCAACCGAGTGGGAGTGATTTGTCGAGTCATGAGTTGACCTCTCAACAACCCAACTTACGGAGAAGTACTCGTAAGATCAAACCTAAGAAGAGGTTTGATATTGAGAATGAGGCATTGGTTACACTTCCAATTGACGATGACGAACCTCAATCCATTGAGGAAGCATTGGGATGTAGAGTTAGAGAAAAATGGGAAGCTGCAATGGTTGAAGAGATGGAGTCCATGATTCAAAATCATGTTTGGGACTTAGTCGATCCTCCTCCGGGCCGAAGGGCTATTGGGAATAAGTGGTAAAGAAGAAAGCAGATGGATCGATTAACATATACAAAGTTCATTTAGTTGCAAAAGGATATACCCAAATGGATGGTATTGACTTTGAAGAGACATTTTCACCCGTAGTGAAATTTGTATCAATAAGAGTTATTTTGGCCTTTGTGGCACATTATGACTTGGAATTAGATCAAATAGATGTAAAAACCACTTTTCTCAATGGGTATCTCGACGAAGAAATCTATATGGTTTAACCAGAAGATTTCATTGCTGAGGCCAAGAGCAGAAAGTATGTAGACTTAGAAAGTCTATATATGGGTTAAAGCAAGCGTTAAGACAATGGAACATAAGATTTAACGAAGTCGTTTTATCTTATGGTTTCGAGATGATCAATGAGGATCATTGTGTTTTCCTTAAAAGGTAAAAAGGAAAGTATGTCATTTTATCATTATATGTTGATGATATGCTGATAGCTGAAAATGACATAGTATATGTGAATGAAGTCAAGAAGTGGCTGTCATCATAATTTGATATAACGGATATGGGAGAAGCTGAATACATCTTAGGAGTTAAGATCATAAGAGATCGTCCTAAAAGACTTTTGGGTCTGTCACAAGAGTCTTATATAAATAAGATGTTACATCATTTCAGCATGTCTAATTGCAACATAGAACATACACCTATTGTGAAAGGTATTGTTTTGAGCAAGAGTATGTGTCTTAAAACTCCAGATGAAATAGCTGAGATGAATAAAAAATCATATGTCAATACTATTAGTAGTTTGATGTACACTATGTTGTGTACACGTCCTGATATCAGGTATGTTATGGGCTTGGTCAGTCGCTTCCAGTCAAACCCAGGGCCGAGACACTGGAAGGTAGTAAAAAGGATATTCATATGCAAATTGGGTTGGAGACTTGGATGATAGAAAATCCACATCAGGCTATGCATTCTTGCTGAATGGTGGCGCCATCTCCTGTATCAGCAAGAAATAAGCTTGTGTAGCTTTGTCAACTATGGAAGCTGAATATGTGGCATGTTCAGCGGCTGTGCAAGAAGCAGTCTGGTTGAGAAGGTTTCTGAAGTATCTGAAAATTGCTGAGGATAGTGGGAGTCCAGTAACTGTCTACTGTGACAGTCAAGTTGCAATAACTTTTTCTAAGGATCCCAAATATCATAGCAAAGGCAAGTATATAGAAATTAAATATAATTTTGTAAGGGATATTGTGGCTAAAAGAAAAGTCATTCTTGAGTATGTCCTTACACGTGTTATGCTTGCAGATCCTTTTACTAAGCCAATGACTAAAGAGTCATTGAAAGAACATGTAAAGTCTTTGGGACTTCGTAGAATGTAACAATATTGGAATAACAATCAGACTGTGTTATGATTGTGTCATTTGTCATAATTTATTCAGTGTATATGTTGTATTTGTTACATTCATATAAGATCTTGGTGAGCATGTTGGCAGGTGGAGATTGATCCACTCACATGGACAATCACCTCTGTTTGTTAAGTACAAATAGGGGTAAGACCGTTACTTATGCAATAGCTTATGTAGCTGAAATTAGAGACAGATCCATAAGTTGAGGTCGTCTTGATAATTGTGTCAAGATGAGATCATTTATGTGTTAATAATGATCAAAGTAAATGAACTCACCATTTACTGAACCTGTTGAAAGCCAGATTAGAATTCATATGTTGAATTCAGGATTAGACATTAGGTATATCTAGATCAAAATCTGTATGATGTTAAATTTGAAGACAACATGCACTCTTTTTAGTAAAGAGAATAACATCGTAGCATGTGATTCATACCACATGTGCTATTGCGACAATAAAGGTAGTAGGAGAATGAATCCTTGTTTCTCTACTATGTGAGACCTTTGAGATTATATGTTAATCTCAATTTTTTACCTTAGTGACTATTTAGCTGTTTACTTGAAGTTTTAATCAATGTCTGCTACTTTAGCGTGTATCCTATGGCTATGGATGATTCGGTCTATGGAGCATAACGAGGAAAGCGACTGATTAAAATGAATATACTCTAGCTAAAAAGGAAGATTAAATATATTTATATCTTTTGATGTTATTCACTGGTCAACCCATTTCTGTTATGTATAGAAATGAATGTGAATATTGGATATGGAACATGCTCTTGACATAATGGTCATTATAAGGGATTAGAGATGTTCATATTGATGTAAATAAAAATTATTTAATCTGGGTAAATAGCAAGACATGGATATCTCCAATATAATGGTTGTGTGTCACTTGAAGATTGGATGGATCCTGGATAAAGGCTATGTGCCACCAGGAAAGTGGCTATGTGTCATGCAGAGTGTATCTCTAATTTATATGAGCAGCAAAGTAAAGTGTAACAACTTTCTTAGCATTGATTGCTCAAGAAGCGGCTAAGTCAAGGTGTAACAATCTTCTTAGCAATTATCGCTCAGTGTTCTTGCTGTCACACGAACCATTTTCTCTAAGTATGGATTGGATGTTCTCATATGATCTATGTGACCAAACTCTCTAGTCTATGTGACTTATTAAGTCTTTGTGACTTACCTGAATGAATAAGTCTTAGTGACTTGCCATGGACGAGTGGGAGATGTTGGAAATGGGAAGAGTGGGGATGTGGGAACATGACCCTCGTTCCCCACTACTCGTAATGAAAAGTCTATTATGCCCGTGATTTATTTCCCTATATAAAGGGGGTGCGTCCAAGGATCAGAAGGGGGGTGTGAAATTGCTAGTGTGCAACGCAGAGAGAAGAGGAGAACATCTGAGGCGGTGGGATTTGGTTCATGGAATCGTGGAGGGCTTTCCGATCCTGTGATCGCTCTTCCGACAGCGAGTTTTCGTCATTGCCGAACTGCGGGAGATCGCTGTAAGTTTTTACCGCTTTAATTTAATTCCTCTTTCATGCATTTAGAATTTATCTACACCTATTATAGTGCATATCTATTATCAGTGCATAGATAATCATAGATATGGGACTATAAGTCCATATATATACTGAATATCTATTATCAGCATATAGATGATAATAGATGTGGGACTAAAGGTTCTACACATACATGGTATACATCCAATAACTGAACCTAATAAGCATACGTTATATCATTTTAAAGGGTTCAGAGCATATCAGCCCCGATCCTAACAATCAGGAGGCCCGGGGCGAAACAATCAAAATAGACCCTTAATTTTTTTTCATAAAGTAAAAAATTATTTATAATGACTTCTTTTAGTTTTTCTAGATGTAAAATCATCTATAATATTATTAATTTTAAGATTTTCTAAAATCTCTTTTTCAATAGATAAAATTGTTAATCCCTGCAATCTCTTTGTGATATTATTGATCTCATGTATATTCTTAACAATTTTAATTTCGAGAAACTCCTTTCAGGTGATCTTACGGCAATAACAATATTTTCTAAGCAATTGTAACATTTGGATAACAATCTATATTTTTCATAAAATTAAAAATATCAATTGCTGACATTATCTCATTTGGTAAAGTTACTTGTAATATTTTTAATTCCGTAAACAAATCATCTAACTCAACATCTAATAAATTTTCATGCGTAAAAGTGGATGTTAATACAATATTTTCTCAACTCATTATTATCTAATGATTTTAATGTTTTCGAATCAAACAAAGAATCAAATATATTTTCAAATATTATCATTTCACCAAATGTTTTCATTACAATAATTGTAAAACTATAATTTAAATAAACTGAATAAAACTATAATTTAAATCAATTAAAATAATTATACCTGGATGAAAAAGATGAGTAGATTTGTAGATGACAGTCCGCAACCGTCGCAACTCGCAAACCTCCGCACCGTAAGCTCAAAACCTCCAGGAGCAACGTGTCGGAGGCGGTGGTGCAGCTGTGTAAAGAAGTGGCAAAGTCACAGCCTCACTGTGATGCCGTCGCGGTCTCATGGAGTCGCTAGTAGAAAAGATAACAAACAAAAATCAGACAACAGTTTACCAAACCTAATTCTTAAAATAATTAATATATATATATATATATATAATCATTTAAAAGTTAAAAGTTTAGGGCCCCTCCAAAAAGTTGAGGTTGTGCGGCGGCGAAAGACAAGTGCAACAGTGAAAAGTTATAAAACTTAGTTTTTAAAATAATTAATATATATATATATATATATATATATATATATATATATATATATAATATTTGTGGGCCCTCCCAAAGTTGGGGCCCTGGGCAATCGCCCAGGATGACCCTGCCTCTGGGCCGGGCCTGGAGCATATTCATATATACAACTTATAAATAAGTCCACTTAACAAGAATAATTATATCCAACAAAAAAAACTACTTAATTATATTGAGTCAACAAGCTCTATTAATCTCATGCAGATCTTTAAGCTTTTGCATATTTGATATATGAAACTTAAATAATATACAAAAGCAAAAAATGTGACGGAAAAATTCAAAAATAGACATATAAAGTGATGGGTCAAAAAAAATGAAAATGATAGGATCATAAATTTATGTATCTATCTCTAAATTTTTTCTTGAGATTTTTTCCTTATGTATATCATTACTCTTTTGTCAATAAATCTTTAGAGTTGTGAAAATCAAGTAAGGACGCAAATGAATCGAGCCGATTCGTAAATTTTTTAGTCGGCTCAAAAAATATTCGATTCATATTTGAAATTATTAAATTCAAATTGAACTCGAACATGCTCAAATATTTTTTTTGAATCGAATTCGAACTTATACTATTTAGTTCTATTGTTCATGAGCTAATCGTGAGCCGAAATCAAATTAAATTCTAATTATTTTTATACAATTTGAACTTGAAGATATATTCAAACTAAGTTCAAATAATTCAAACTGAATTCAATTTTAAATCATTTCGAATTATAACTGGGATCAAAATTCAAACAATTCAAATCGAGCTTAGTTAAAACTATTTATATTTTCAAACTTTGAATATATATATATATATATATATATATTTTGAACTCAAACTCAAATTTTAATATTTTTATATTATTCTACTCGATTAGAGTCTTTTCATTTGCACCCATGAGACCAAGTGACACTGGAACCACCTATGTGATCGTTTGGATTCATGCAATTCGACCGAATAGAATTTCTAAGTGAATGGATGTTTCTATTTTATGTTCAGACTAAGCAAACATCTAATGACTATATTTGAAGGTTCAAAAATGAACCTAATCTATCAACTCAATCTAAATCGGATTTGATTTGAAAATTTTTAAATTCAGATCGAAGGATTTTCAGATTATGTTAGAATCAGATCAAGTTCGGATTAATCCAAATCGACATGAATTTAGGATTTAATGAATTTTGTTACAATTAAATTAAATTTTATTTTTAAAATTAAGATATTTTATGTTTATTAATCTCAAGAATAATAAGATAATGATAAAATATTGAAATACAAAATAACGAATTATAAAGAAAATAATAAAAAATGATTTTTTTAATCAGATTATTAAGTTATTTTGGTTCGAATTTAAGATTTTCGAATTGTATTCGGATTTGAGTTGAATTATTTTTTATAAAATATTTACTATAATCCAATCTAAAATCACCTAATTCATCCGAATTAACACCCTCCCTCATTTAAATGCAAGTTTCTAAAATAGTAACTCTTGGAGCCTTTGTATAAAAACTCTTACTCAAAGTAACCATATAAAATTATTTTTGAATCTCTGGTGATCAAGTGTTTGAGGGTTGGAAGATCTCTAGGGGCTTGAATCAAGATTGAAGGCTTCAACTCAATTGCTTGGTAATTCACTCACTCAAGCTTTCATTTTTCGTCTTCAGAAGAGTAAAATTATTTGCAAAAGAGCATTTCTGAGATTGTAAGAGAATTACTCCGTTGTCTCTCATAAAGGAGTGAAATTAATGGATTAATTCTTTAATGGAGTAGGCAGAGTCTGTAAATATTATCTAGTTCAACTCTTATTTTCACATAAACACATTTGTCTTTAACGTGTGTTTCTAACTCGATTAAAAAATATAAACTATAAAAAATGTGCCAATCTCAAAACAAAAATTCAACAATAATACATTTTTATTATTATTTCTTAAGTTGAAGCTGTTTTCTTATTTTAATAAACATTTAACGGTGACAAAAGATAATTTATTCACCCCAACACCCCCATGTCACTTTATCTCTAGATCAACATGGAAAAGATAAATCACGAATGATTATTAATTTTAGACAGTTGAATAACATATGAAGAAAAACAGACACCCGACTATTAATCAAAATTTAACTCTCAAATCTTATGATGACAACACATCATACATTAATCCACCGTCCATCCTTTAATAAACCCTTAATGTTTATATACAGGAGAATTATTGCTCCCACTTCCCTTCCAAGTCCATTGTACTCCGTCTCTCATCACTGTCTAAGAGCCTCACTAGCCTCTCAAGTCTGCCCCCATACACTCATTCGCTCACACCAAATTTATAAAAATTTATCCTCTATAAAAAGCACAACTAAATGATACTGAACTTCTTAGCCATCCAATGCTAACACTTCCCAATTTATCTTGATGATCAGTAAAAAAATTTCATAAAACTAAATCGATCATCCCAAGACTAATCAATGAAACTAACTGAATTTATCATTATTTTTTCTCTTTCTCACATTGCTATCGTTCTCGTCTCACCCTTTCAAAAAGAAAAAAATAATCAGTCAAATAATATCAAAGTTGAAAAGACCAATCCAACCCCACAAAAAACAAACTCACACTCACTCTATCTATGTTATCTTTCCCGTCTCACCCTTTTAAAATAAATAACTAAAATAACTAATCAAATAATATGAACTTGAAAAAAAAGATTCAATTCTATAAAAAAAAAATCACTAACCATTAGAATAAATCAAAAAACATTCACAATAAAAAATCCAAAAAACCAACATCCCTTAATTACAAATCCCATTTAAAAAAATCCCTATAAATAAACCATAACTAAAAATCAAATTATAAATATTTAAATGACAACTCTACCACCCTCTCTCTTTCATTGCTATCTTTCCCCGTCTCACTTCTCATAGCACACATTAACTTATTCTTAGTATTCTTCCCAATATCACTCTTACCTTCCTTCAATATTTTCAAATATGATTTCTTAAGAATCTAAAAAGGTAAATTAAACCTATTATAACCCAAATAATCATAATAAATTCAAAAACTTTCCTACTAAAGATTGAGAGCTATGAATCAATATAACGACATTATTAAAAGCTGTTTAATCCATTCACTCCCACCCGAATGTTAAAATACACACCCCCCGGTAAAGAATAAAAAAACATTGGTATAAATTATGAGATAAATACATATCAAGTTCATCACTTGAAAATTGATTTTTAAAAAATGCAGATATATGCATGATAGAAACTTTTCAAAAAAAAACTACACAGTTGTACGAACGATTAAAATCAATTCAATAATGTTAGATTTCTCATGATTATAAATTCAAGGTTAATGAACATATTACAGGGAATCACCAAGATAAGTTATACCACCAGATGGAAATGATTGAAAGGAGAGAAATATAGCAGCGTCCCTATACTCCAAAAAGAAACCCATTGCGAAAAAAGGAAGGGAAAAAAAAACTACAAATCAACCGTAACTGGTTCCAACTACGATGGACAGAGCATAAATCCACTTGATATTTGGCCTTGGAAAATGTCACGTTGTAGGTGAAGACTGAAGACTAACATAATTAGTCTTGCCTACCTTGCTATAGGTGGGGTTGACCCACAGCACTTCAGAAGAACGATCCAACTTTCAAGTGCTTCCGGAGCACATGCAAATCATGAAAACATAGAGTAGGAAAAAATACCTTTGGACTAAATTATAGACCAATCAACTATATCAAGCGTGCCTGCTAGCTATTTCACCAGAGGAATATGTGATGCAAACCTTTATCTTATGCAAGTTATGTAGCTGCTACTGGAGCAGTTTCTGGGAAGCATCCAGAAAACCAAATCCTTCTGTTAGGCATCATCAGATAAGAATGTCAAGGCAAACAAAATAAGTGATGAAATAAACAATTCTGTATTTAGCTGGATTTTAGGTCTACAATACAAATTTACCATCCAGAACACTAATATAACTGGTATAGCATTAGTTCCTGAACGAACCAAACTCCGTTTAAGCAACACAGTCCTTAAATCATTAATGAGCCAAACTTGTGGTCAGGTGTACAACCAATTCATAAAAATGAAGAATGCAGCTTCACTCAGTTGAATCTCAGATAGAACGATCAGAATTTGCTAGAGCCTTAGAAAGAATGTTACTTCAACATTGTTGCAAAACTCTAATTATCTTAAGACAAAACAAAGGATTCATCATGACTAATAACTAAGATAAATCAATCGTAGATTTTAGATTAATGACACAGTAAATTTACACAGAAGGTGATTGGACTAATGAGCATGTAGCTGATAAAATTTCATTTATTGCATCAAGTTCATGAGGAACTACAAATTGTTTCTTAGTTTTGGAATAGACAAGTAGTATCATTTATGCAATAAATTTAGAAAAGAGCTAGTAGTTAGCTTACAGCTAGTGTGTTTAAAGATGATATAGAAGCAATCAAATAGGAGGATCAGCAGAAAAATTTCTTACCATAGGAACTCATTAAAAAGGAGCCTCAAGTGATTCATCCCAAATGTCCCCACTTCCATTTGAAACATCTTCACAATCTTCTTCCATGGACAACCTAATATATTCTCTATGTGCAAACCTATCCCACTCTGTCAAGGATGGATTTTCACGTTCCTGAATAATACAAAAAGAACGTGTTGAATTCAGCATATCAACACAGAAGAATTCTAAAAGAACTTGAAACTATTGCAAATGCACGGTAATGCACTAACCTGCCGAATTAGAAATGGATCACGAGTTTCAAATGCCATAAACTTATTCAGATTGAAAAGGATATTAAAAACATTTCCTGAAAGTTTGCTGCCTTTCAAGTCTTGAAGTGTAAAATAGCTCTCATTCTGTAAAGAAGAAATTATAGATTTTCAATGGTTCAGAAGTCATCCTAATACAAAACATAAGGAAAGCAGATTACCTGAGGTCCAATCATATCAATCATCTGACATAGAATGTCCTCAAAGAGTACAGGTTCTTGTGCCATACATTCCATACGGTGCAACTGTTCCTCATAGAAGAATTGCATCTCATTTGAGGTAATGATTCCATTACCATCAAAGTCTATACACTTGAACCTGCAAAACAAATTCTCGCTGAATATTATAATGTTATAGAAACGAAACCTCAAGCTGCAAAATAATTTTCTATACCCATGATTAAATCACAGATGAAAGAGAACTAATGCTAAAATACCGAATATGCTATATTGAATATTCTTCTATTTCATCACACATGAAGAAACAGTGGAGGCGGAGTAAAGTCAGAAACCCAAAGATTTCCTTTAATTCCAAATGCAAGTTAGTCCATGTAAATATTCTCTTGATATAAAACAAAAGTTCTTACTAAATATTGTAGTGATGTGGAAATTGAAGAGAAACCTCAAGCTACAAAAAAAAACTATTTCCTTGATTTAATCACAGATGAAAGGGTACTAAGTGCTAAAATGCCAATTATGCTATATTAAAAATTCTTTTACTTTGTCGCACATGAAGAAACAACAGAGGCGGCACAAAGTCAGCTAAAGACCCAAAGATTTCCTTTGCTTCCAAATGCAAGTTAATCCATGTATATATTCTCTTGATGACAAATAATTAGACATCATTAATGCTAACCATGGGTTTTAAGCATGGAAAAAAATTACCAATTTTTATTCACCAGAAAGCTATGTTAGTCTATATGCATCCCTCCATTAAACTTTTGAACTATTTGTAAGGTTATATTGCTAGTGATGTTCATATCTCTCATATATTATATAAACTCAGATTCACTTCATGAAGGTAGAGTTACACTGAACTATGTTAATTTCTTGTCCTCTTTGTTTGTTTGTGCTATTCTATCAAAAAAAAAATGATAATTCCATAATGTGTACTTGCAGTATAGCATAATCTGCATTCTAGAGGCATTATTTTGGACCAATAAGTGTGTGGTTTAAGGGGACAAAGAGCTAGTAAGCGGTTCTATAGCATCCAGCCTATTACAGTGATAGAGGTATTTATGATCACAACAGTTGGAATTGTAACTCTCTTTTTTTTATCTGCAACAGTTTCATCAATTCTCAACATTGATTGCAACTATGAAAATACAGATCAAGTAGTTTATCTCTTCTAGTATCCTTTTTCTGCAGATGCCAGGATTTAATTCCTTTTTAAAAATATATTTGCCTTCTTTTCTCTAGAAGAAATATTGGACCTCTGCTGATTCTCCCTCTTAATATCTTCTCATTTCATAGCAAAGTGATACTGGAACTCTAATTCATCTCACATTTGCAATTCCTTTTTTTCTCTTCATATTTGTAAAATTCTAATCCCCTCAATATATTCTGGTAAAAGAGCAGCTAAGGAAGAAGATTATATTCTTTAGAGTACCCTTATGAAACACAAATTAAGTTGTTGATTTCAGCATCACAGCTCTCCAAAAATACACCAGTTGACCAGCCTGCATGATCAATATCTAATTTCTTATCCATTTTTTATCACCCACTGCACTTATTTTTCTATTTTGTGTAACAAGTGAACATCTATTGGTATCTATGCTCCATCTTGGAAAATTTTCTCAACTAGGTGCTAACATCTTTGTATGTGAGTGTATATATTCTATTTTTTTGCATTATTTTAAGTATACACCCAGTATGTTGAAAGAGGACGTACTGTAAAGAAAAAGTCAGGGAGAAAGTTGTAGTTTTAGAGTACTCTTAAGAAACACAAATCCATGTCATCAATTTCTGCATCAATAGCTCTTAAAATTGCATCAGTTCTAAATCTTCTCAAGCATGCATGATCTACAATTTCTTTTTTATATGACTCACAGAACTTATTTTTCTATTGTGTAACAGGTTGGACATCTATTAATATCCTTGCTCCATCTTAGAGAATTTCTCTACTAGGTGCCAAGATCCGAGTATATGAGCATATTATTTTATGTGCATTTTTTAACAACATACCCAGCATATTACAAGAGGAACTACACCAACATACCAGTACTCGAGGCTAGGCTCAGATGACTTGTCTTCCTCTGCTAGTATAAAATACACAAAATCTTCATAGCACATTTTACCATCAACTTTGCTTTTGAATTTCCTGGGAACCTAGATGAGGAAACACAAAGTATTAAAAAGAAAAATGAATACAAGTTTGTGATATCTTGTATATCTTAATAAGAATAAACAAAAATGCAAACCTGTGAGAAGATCCGTTCAACGATTCTGTAAGTCAGTGCACGGTTTCCATATCTGATAAGGTTTTCTTTGTCAATCAAGAAATCATGATCTGTGTCAAGCTCCCAAAACTTGCAGTAGATCACATAAAAGTGCTCATACGAAAAGTACCTGCAGGAATAGGAATAGGAAATAGGAGTCACTGTTTCTGTTCATTGTAAAATTAATTCTTATTATTAAGTGTAAAGTAGAAAAGAAAGAAGGAAAAGATAAGTTCCTACTATAGCAAATCATGAGTTCATTTAGGACTTCCATGGGGAAAAGAAGGTAAGAGAGAGAAAGGTTGTACAAATTTTTTTACTACTTTTTTCATTACCAATTCAAGCAGAAGAGGAAATAGAATATGAAGGATGGCCCCAAGTCGATCAGAAAATTTTCAACAGATTATGAATTGTTTAAGTAATTTTCTCAATCTCTTTCCTTCCTTCAAAAGAGACAAGATCAAGAAATCATTCTTCTCCCCCTACTTTCCACATTCATATTCATCCATTCACGATCCTACTCTACTTTCCATCCCTCCAAAAGTAAACATAGAATTAAAGTCATCATAGTTGGCAAGTACAAAAAAGGTTGAGAAGACAGGCCAGACCAAGGTTTTGGGAAAGACTTTTGGATTCATTTGACCAACTCCAAAAGATCAGACTCAACTATTTATGCTGCAGCATGAATTGTTTCATCTAGAAGTCCCAAAATTTTCATAATAAGGAAGCAAACTCCAGATGAATCCCAATAAACAAAATAAGAGAAATTTGTCTGGATAATCCACCTAATCCTTAATATAGAAAATCATTAAATAATAATTCTTAGTAAGATTACTCAATAATGTGTTGATGCCCCTGTACCACAAACAAGTTCTTAGTTGACATTATAAGGAACAAAAAACAACAGCACAGACATTCTATCTGACCCTTTCTAAATCATGTGTTAGTTCCACATCTCACCCCAAGATTGTTTCACGATCCAACATGAAAAATATTCAGTACCAAAAAGAGAGAGAATTGGCATGCAATAATCAGGCAATCTAGATAATCCTATCCAACTTTGCACAAGCACTCTGACACTAGCAGTAACCTCATGCATGGGTCAAATTCTATGACCCAATTGAACAGACATTTTTTCTTTAGTTTTTTTCACTGTAATTAAGACTATAGAAATGCAGCTTAGGAGCATTCCATCTGTTTTAAGATTTATTGTGGTATGTGTGATATCTGATGAGACTTAATATGATATAGAAGCAGGATGACTAAATGATAGATATGGTGATATGGCATGATGACTAGAGAAAGATGTTGAATGGCTTTCAACAGTGGATCTTTTGGACATTTTCGAGGAGATAGGGACCGACGACAAGGCGGCCCACTATCGCCCTATCTATTTGGTATATGTATTGAGATCTTTGGCATACAGCAGCACACATCCCAGATGGGTTTTGACTATCATCCACACTGTGCCCACCTCATATTAGCCCACCTGGTGTATGTGGATGACTTGCTACTTTTTAGCTGAGGAGATATTGCATCCGTTGGGACCTGACCACATGCTTGCAGGACTTTGGGGAGACTGTTGGACTTCATGTTAATCGCCTGAAGTCGAGCATCTATCTGGCGGCAGTTGATGACACGATGTGCCAAAGGCTTCTCTCCATCACTGGCTTTCTGTAGGGAACAATGCCTTTTCGATATATGGGGATTCCGCTAGTTGCAGCGCATCTTCAGATGTCATATTACACCCCCTGCTAGACTCCTTGATCCATCGGATCAACGCCCTGGCCACGGAAGATGTTGTCTTACGCTGGCAAGGTGCAACTTATCACATTAGTACTTCAAGGCATTGAATGCTTTTGGTTATCCATTTTGCCTTTACCTCAGACATCATTGATCGCATTTATAGTATATGCAGGTTTTTCATGTGGGCGTCCAAGCATCCTCCTATATTATGGGCAAATATATGCAACTGAAGGATGAAAGTGAATTGGGGTTGAGGGACTTGCGAGCCTGGAATCTAACTCTCTTAGCAAAGGTATTATGGCGCATACAAAAGAAGGAGAATGCACTCTAGATCAAGTAGGTACATCATACCTACTTTTCGGCATGGCAGACAGCTAATTCGGATCCCCCTCTTATCAAGAGACTTTTCGGATACGAGATCTCATATCAATGGTTGCCGGGGTCACCAGAGGCTGCTCATCGGCGACTAGCAAATTAGTTTGTACAGGATGATAGGGTGGTCCGGGCTTACAAAGCAACCTAGTCCTAAGAAGGTGTGGGCTAAGACAGTGTGGAGAGCTTACTTACAGCCCAATCATGTAGTCACTTTCTGGATGCTGGCATAGAGTCGACTCCCCACTAGAAATTGACAAGATTATCAAGAAGACAGGTAATGCACTTTTTGTGATCAGGTGATGGAAACACAGAAGCACCTATTCTTCAGGTGCCCCCCTATCACAAAAATATGGCAGAGGATCAGAAATTGACTTCACATGCATTAGGAGATGTCCACCTACGGCGCAGGCGATGCGAGTCTTTGGGCAGTATTACCGTGGGTGTAGGACTTTGACAAAGGTATGTCATCTTGCCATGTCATCTATGATCCATTTGTATAGAGGGACCATAATTATAGTTTCTTTGGTGAGAGACATTTAGATGTTGAGAGGATATACAGGGGTGTGCAAATCCATGTATACAAGTCTTTATGTGTCTATTCAAATGAAATGCTTCATCAGACGTGAATAGTTCCTAAAGCCTCATTTTGATACATGTTATACACTTTTTACTTATCCAGAGATGTTGAAGCTAAAGTGTCTAATGTGTCAATTTGTTGAAATTTGAAAACAAAGATGAAAGGGAGTCAAAGTTTGTCTATTCCCTAATATCTGTTGTTACAGATAAGTAAATATAACAACTACAAATGTAGTATAAACAAATAAAAAATGTTAACATATAAACTCAATTTAACTCAAAACATATAAAACCATTTAAATTTTTAAATATTTCACTAAATATATTTCTAGCTACAAAATATAAAACCAAATAAAAATGCATACATCCTAACCCGACAGCTTTAACAATACTATATCTGAACAAGGACTTCCTTGAAGGCATGCTGGTTTAGCATAAAGTGAGAAAAGTTTTAGGCCTCACATCCACCAAGAAGGCAGAGATGCTCTGCATAATCATAATCATAATCATAATCAAATAAACACCACATTAGAGGTAACAGGTTAATAAAGTTATTGGTGTTCACACACACAAGCGCTAATAGTCAATCTTGTTAGACGTATTAGGTTTATAGAGTCATCAGTATTGTCAATTTAGTCTCGGATCAAAAGTTAGATTTAGGTACACACAGACACACATCCTTTTAGATGAAGGCGATAGATTATCTGAACAAGGATTGTCCTTGAAATAATGCTGGTTTAGCAGAGAGAAAAGTGTTAAGCCTCACATGCAACAAAAAAGACAGATACACTGATACACAGGCACACACAGATGAAAGGCCATAGATTATTGTCTTTCCTTCCAACTTAACAAACCTTTTATTCTCTCACTCCAGAAACAACAAAAATCATATCTTAAACTAAGTGGCAAGCCCTAAGAAGAATAAACATAACAAATCACCCACTAGTAAAAGATAGCATAATGATTAGGGCAGAACAGAAATTAAACAATAGCAACATTTCAAGTAAAAAAATATACAAGAAGTCACCTCAAAACTTTATTAATATCTTCCTCTTCATCAGCATGCTGCATTGCAGCAATTAAATTTCCCCGTTTCAATTCTCTTAGGGTAAGTTGGCCATCGCCAGATCTATTCATATAGTAGAAAATTCTGTATATGACAGTTTCAGCTGGAAAAAAGATTCAAGATCAAAAATAGGGGGGGAAAAGTCAAAATTTAAAGAGTAGCATGGCTTTCTAAAAGTCATAATCAAATATGTTGCTAAAAACACACGTTAAGTTCTTGATATTGAAGATACAACAGAGACAAGCATAAATTTAAAACTACGAGCAACAACCTACAATCAACCATTACATGACAGTCATCAGAAATTAAATAGGATGAGTTTTGACCTTCAAACCAATCCCTTAATATAAATGACAAAATACAAAATATCCTTCAAAATTCAAAAAATTTCAATGTCTTTATGTATATGGCCATTAAGAATAAGCATCTTCTTCATTCTCCAATGGTTTAAATAAATTAAGGGTAAATTAGAAAATCATGAATTCAGAAATTAAATAGGATGAGTTTTGACCTTCAAACCAATCCCTTAATATAAATGACAAAATACAAAATATCCTTCAAAATTCAAAAAATTTCAAGGTTTTTATGTATATGGGCATTAAGAATAAGCAACTTCTTGATTCTCCAATGGTTTAAAAAACTTAAGGGTAAATTAGAAAATCATGGATTCTAATGAGCAACAATTTTATCTTCAAATTTGAATATCATAATTTCTTCACAAATTTAGACGTTAACAATTTCCCTCCAAGGTTAAGTATTTGCTAAATGAATTGACGAGGTACCAACTACCTAGGTGGAAGTCTCACATGTGATCTTACATACTGGTCAGCCTACTAAGCCACCAAGTAATATTGAAAAAATCAGGGAAAAAACTCATACTCTAGTGCATGTTTGAATTCAATGCATACTAATATGACCTTGGCACTTCGCTACAGTTAGAATTCAAAAAATTCATGCAAACCTGTAGGAATGTGAAACTGCAACCTCAACAATTTATCCTGTATTTAATAAATGTTGTTTTTTAAGATAAAAATGTTATTATTGTTGGAATTCCTGCATAAAATTGTCACAATTGACAACTGAGACTAGATCAAGTAACCATGGTTTCAAAAGGCAGATACCTAAGGATCAGCTTGCGGATTGTATGCATATAGCATTAGTGATCTCCATATTGTTAGCTTCAATATGCATGACGAGCAGACCTAGGGGGCAGCATATGCAGACATCCAACAAGTTGAAATTGCCATTCACCTGAACCAATATGGTCGAACCAAAAAATAGAAATCTTAATGACTATTTTCCCTAATCCCTTGTCAGATGATAAGGGTTTTTATGATTTTTTTTTCCTTTTGAGAGAGAGAGAGATGATACCCTACGGACCTTACACCGCACCCCCTTGAGCACCTAAATTTCTTTTCTATTTGAAATTTTGTTTTTATACTTAATACTATAACCCAACCCCCTGAACCCTAAATGGCATACTTGCAAGCCAAAAAAAATAAACAAAAATTTAAAAAAAAACTGAAATGAACAGTCACGGACGGCAATCCACAGAACGCCCCGCCCGCAGCATAATTTCACTGTATATATATATATATATATATTTGCACGTAAATTGCTCCCTTAGCATACTGCTAATAGTTTGTTAGCTGTTTGCTATTAGGGTGTGTATTATTCTGTGATGTCCCTGATTCTTCATTCTAATCGATACAAATAGATAAAATTACATGGAATGTTTTTCTGGAGTCCCGTTAAGAATTGCATCAAATTGATATGGCCAAATGAATTTTCTAAACCATTCTAACAGACTTTTAGAAGAGGACTTGTATTGCAAGGCACTATTGAGCTCCCCAAACAAGAAAGAAGTTACAGATGTAGGCAAATAGTCACCCTAACATAATTTAACAGCGTTGCTTTCAGAGTTAACTTTAAGAGTTTGTTCTTTCATTTCCATCCCTAATTTAATTCCAAATCAATATAAGGAGAACAAAATTCATTTTGAAGCTTCCAAATTGATGAAGAGGACATGGTGAATCTGTGTTTTAAGCTAAAGAACTTCTGTCACCAACAATATTGATAATTTTTTAAATTCTCTTAAAAAAATAATCTATTAAAATTCAATAGAAATAAATTTTATTCAAGAATGTCATATACCATTCAGTTTCACCAATATGAGAGGTATCATTTAAACTTCTTATAAAGAGTATAGGTCATAAATCAAAAGGACGTCCTTTATTTCATTATTATTAAAAGGGTGCTTCATTTTGAAAAAATATCAAAAGGGTGCCCATCATATTTTTCATCCCAAAAATCTCTTTATTCCAGTGTAGCTTTAGCCAAAAGTGCTCCAACTGCTCAAGATTACTTAGTAATTATAGTCAAATAGTAATTAAAATTGCTCTAATTTGGTCAAAACTCGCCCAACTTGGTCAAAATCGGTCAAATATTATTGAAATAATTTTGATTCTAACAATTTTGATCAAATCTGCTACAACATGGACCAATTTCGATCAGAAATAATATAACATAGAGCAGCAATTCAAAATTGCTTGGAGTAGATACCAAAGTTGCTACAGCGACATTGGAATAAAGGCATTTCTGGGATGAAAAATATAATGGGGTGTCATTTTGATTTTTTTTTTCAAAATGGGATGCCCTTTTGATGATAATGAAAATAAGACATGCCTTTTTTATTTTTGCCTAAGAGCGTACCTTTATTCTTCGTTTAGAGTTTTTTATTTTAAGAAATTTACACATGCATTGTTCATTTTTGTGAGAGTTTTGTTTAAATTTGTTTCAATTTGATGATTAGATTGCAAATCCTTTTCTAAGAACCAAAATAAAACAATGAACACACACTTTGAGTTTTCTACTGATTTTTCACTATAAACGTGTTTTCCTATTAGCTACTTCTCAAGTCATATAGTCTGATTCAAATATTTTAATTTTACAATTTGATTTTTTTAAAAATGTTTTTAAATTAAATTTGACATCACTGTCCAATGTATAATGTACAGGTCCATGCCTTGTATCTTCAATAAATCAAAATATTTTTTATTGTAACTAATTGTTAAATTGGTGTGGAGCCTATTCCATATCAAAATGGCAAGTCACTTAAGAGGGGATGGTTAATGTAAGTCCTAAGAGCCAATTGTTGACATATTGTATTATATTTCATTAATAAAAGACAAAAGTTTATAGTTATTATATTTCCTTCAAATATGTGGCAGATGAAAAAACATAATAATGCCCTCGAGTAGTAGGTTCTAATCTACAGCATATCAATTGGTTGCATTAATAGTGAGAGACTGTAGATATATATAGGCATTACTCTTAACTATTCCTAATCAAGCATTAATATACAAGGGTAATATTAATGCATTGAGACTAGCATGTAAGTTAATTGATGACTTAATCTCACAAGTCATAGATATAAAATATCAAATTAACACATGAATATATATTAGAAAATATGTACTAATTGACCCATCATGAGAATGTTTCATACATCATTATATGAGTGTCATAAACATTCGTGACTATTTGTATGAATAGTCCTTCGACCTGAAGTCACTACAGTTCCTGCATAAGGAGTTGTGTACTCTGGTATCGACAAACGTCACCTATAACAAGGTGGACTATAAAGTCGATCACTGGGTATGCAATAAGTTATGCCAAGGGATGTGAATGATATAGATGGGATCTATCCCTTCCATATGACGGAAGTGATTTCTGTGGGCCCCTTCATTAAGTAGGACACAAGAATGCATGGTCATGCTCAAATTAGTCAATATGAGATATTGAGCTTATTTGATTGAGTGTGTCTACTTAGGGATCAAGAAACACAAAGATTGATAAGAGGATGACACGGTCTATGCCTCGATCAATCTAAATATCAAGGATAGAAGGACTGAGTCATATAAGATAACAGACACATAAAGGTTAGGTTGAATCTTGATATTCTCGTCACTTGGGTAGCAATGATGCATTGCTAGATGTCACTCATTGCTTATGTATCTAAAGTGGTTTAGATACATTGTCAACCTTACAAGAGTCTATTGGGTGACACAAAGAACATGTTGATTTGGAGATGGATTTATTTTAGTTTGACTAAAATGTGATAGACCGTAAGATTATTCGATTGAGTTGAGTTAGACTCAACTAAATCCAATTATTGGATTGAGTTCAATGCGAGTTAGACTCATTGGGTCGGATGGAGTCTAATCTGAGTTAGCCTCATTGAGTGAGCCTCAATTGAATCCACTCATTAAAGAGGACAAAATGATGATTAATTTGGATTAATCATACATTGAAAGAGGAAGGCCGTAGGGCAAAAACCCTTAGTATTCAATGGATAAATATAAAAGGATTTTTTGCAATGCATTTTGTGTAATGAGACCTTTAGTCTTCTTCTTCTTCTTCTTCCTCCTCTTCTCTTGGCCGAAGCTTCCTTGCTTTTTGCTTGCTTAACAAAAGTTGTTTCTTCTCCAAGTCGTGAGTTCATGAGACGGAGAAAGTGTCTGTGTAGATACTGTAGAAACACGAACACTTGATCGTGCTGAAATTTGCATCCAAAGACAAGTTGCTGCCGGAATTGCTTTGGGCACGCAATAAAGGTAACCATTCTATCTGATAGAATAGGAAAACGTAATATACAGTATTCGCAAGGATAGAGAGATCCTTTTTTCACTGCGTTATGTGTTATTTTATGCATAAGATTCCTACAGGGACACCCTCTTATAGTACCGTGGACTACTACACTTGTCCATGTGAGACTATGGATGAAGAGCAATCTAACTTCAATACGTTGTCTCATGCCCATCATGGCTCAGTAGTATTAGATTTAGCTCTAATGACATGATGGATGTGATTCGTGTAGAGACATGCCAAAGCTAAAAAGTTTTACAATTCTCAACATGTTTCATGGCGTATATTAGATATATATTACAAGGATGTCTCCTTCCTCCTATTAGATACAATTACTTATGAGGGAGGTATCCTTTCAATATATGCACAACGTGGAGTACCCTGCATATCCATGTAGAACTATAGACATAGGGCATTCAAGCTTCGACACTAATCATGAACTCTAAGCAATTTCTCAAACAAGTAATATTAGATTTTTGTTATTCAATAAGTGAGCATATAACAAAATCCATGGTATAATTGTAATCATGCTAGAACCAATTGGGTTTGGCAATGCATATAAAAGTGCATCCAAGATAATTTCGACTGTGTAAATCTATCTTGATATAGATGTTGCATGGCCCTCTTGTGCTTTACGAGAACCTTTATGTTGAGAAGATTGGTTCAGCAATTATAGGTTGATTATGTTTAGCTTCTAGTTCATTAGAAAAAACTCTAGTAAAACAGGATGAGGATGTGAACATCATATTATGTAAAAACTAAAGTATCATAGAGACTTTAAAATTCATTTGTTACCAAGCCATGTGACTGGTACATAACAGTCACTGGTACACAATCCATAGTATAATTTTTTTCCCTTGTTCTACCTGAATTTTTGTCTTCGCTCACTCCCTCACACTCTTCCTTTTTCTCCTCTCCCTCCCTCCACCTTCTCCCTGCTGGTACCATTCCGTACCAACGCTCATGCATTAGTCCATATCAGTATAGTAAAAGTGCAACCACCTACAAATACTTGGCATAGACTGGTAATTTAGGAACCATGACACCAAAATCTAAGAAACTTCTGCTGAGAACTGGGAATATACTTTGAATATCACTTAAATGTAAATCAGTTGAATTTCACTCAGAAATATTTATCGCCAAATGATGGACACAAATGCAAGCATAGCACAATCAAGATGATCTATGACTGAGCTATATCTTGATACAAGGTGATAACTCTATACAACAGATACTTGTAAAGACAACTGCTTTAGCTTTCTGATCTCGTTAGTTGAAGTTAGAATATCAACATGAAAAGATGAGCAGAAATAAATCTTCAATGCACCAGTGGACTATCACAAGGTGACCAAGCTTATGCAAACTTCTACAAGGAAAGCACAATTTGTGTATGGAAGTATATAGTTTGTAAACACAGGCACCATGATCATGAGTCAACCAACACATCCTAAAGCGTAAAAAAATGAGAATATAGTGCAGATATGATAATTACAAACCATATCTATCCTGAAATTCTGGAGTCCCCTGTAGGAACTCCAAACCTGGATGGGATGCCAAAAGCTCTCACAGGACAGGTTTAAAATCATCCTACAATTCAGTCAGAATTCTACAATCAATTTTTGGATAAACAGATAACTACATTATTTAGTCAACCATTCTATAAAATAGTTTACATGTATTATGAAAAACAAAAAGACAATAGAAGGACCTGAGTAAGGTAATTGTGGTCTGCTTGCTTCAGAATAGTAAAGATCTGAGTAGCCACATCTTTTGTCATCAAGTTGCTACTAATCCAGTATTCAATAAATGCATCCCTGGAAATTAAAAACCATTCAAGATAGTCAAAGGATATCATGAAGCACAATATTATAATAAGGATTATAAAAGAGCCCTAAAGAAGTAAGCATATTAAATAGCCCCCTCCAGGGTTGAAGAAAACTTATATCTATGGTGCCTAGAGCTAAATACTGTTACTTCTATTCCCCACAGAAAAAAAGTATCACTGGTAAATCCTATTTGCTTTTCCTACATATCAGGTCCCATTTGCATCCTGCTAGATATGGATAATAATCCTAGATTTGCAGTTAAAACACACCATATAAGTTAAAATAACACAAATTGTGAACTAGAAGACAAATAGTTTAATCCAAGAATTTAATATCATTGAAAATTTTCTGACAGCTGTTTACAGCAAATTTGCACAAGCAAGAACGACAGTTAGCCATCCGTAAGGTCAACTGTGATTCACCATCTGGACCACTAAGTCCATCAAGTAGGCTTCAGTAGTACATTACCTATCTGCTAATTTATGGGAGATCTGGTTATGAACATATAAGCCGATACAAACTGACACTGTGTTAGGTGCATTCACGAGGAAGAACCGTAGAATGAACAATGTATTATAAGATGAATGCACTATAGCAAATTAATTACCAGCCATCGGCACTAAGACATTTTAAAAATTTATAATGAACCTTGGAAAGAGGAAAAAGAGGGCTCAGACTGCAAAGCCAATAAACCCCACAGCTTCATAGAAAAGTGCAAAGAACTCAATACAGACACACAATAGATGCATAAATAATACACACAATAAATTGTCACAATTAAACAGTAGAACAGAACAAATGCAGATAGTTTCTTGGTTTTGCATACCTTGTCACCATTCCAGTGCATTCAACATCAAATTTTCTGAAAAGGGAAGTGGAGAGAAATGATGGTAGCTTACATATTTCCTTTGTCACTGTTTTGAATTCTGAAAAGGAAAAGAATACTGTCTTAATGATTGCCTTGAAAAATAACAAACCACTATAAGTATGACCAAGTATTGGAAGCACTTTAACCTTGTAATTGTAGCCCATCCAAATTGCCAAAGAAAAGATGATCAATTCTAGATAAGCATTGTTCTTTCAATGCTTTTGGAGGTGGGCGACCATTTTGGAAGTAAAACTGTCATGGTATAAATCAGTTAGAAAAATTTTGACCATCTAGAGGAGACGGTCTAGTCTGCATAGCAAAAAAAAGATCAAAAGACAGTACCTGAGGTATAACTTCTCTGACAGGTTCACTGACTAATTTTAGTGGAGAACCAAAGGGTGAAGGTCCGACACTTGGGTTACGCTTCAAAAAACGGGGAGACCCAGATGTGCTCCTAGGTGAGAGAGGAGGCACACTGCCAGCAGGAAACATGGAAGGTGGGGAATTGCTTCCTATAGAATTTGAACTGCTTGAACTGCCTGGAACGTTAAGTGGTGAACTCCCTTTTGCATCTTCAATCAATGACTTTACCTGGAATCAGCAACACAGATGAGAAGTTCATGTGAAACAAGAGTTCCATAATTGTTAGGCACTTAAAATAAGATCATATGACTGTAGGTAAGGATACCATGTGGTTTGTATCGTGAATAATTTTGGTGAATTTCCAAATCAAGAATCATACCAAATTGTAAAGCTCAATTGAAACTCATTAGGAAAAAGTTCAAAAAGATTCTACCTCATTTGGAATAACTTTTATGTCCTACAACATATAAAAGAATGGAATATTCTTTATAATAACTTAATATGATTGATGGAGCACATTAATCGAGATACTACAAAAAATGTAGGTCCTTATTTTACCTTAAATAAAAATAAATATTAATTCATTTAAAATTGGAATTTAATGGACAACATGATATTTCACCACCAGCTCCTTTGGGTGCAGATATGACGGTCATGGGAAAACTCATTGAAACAACGAGGCAATGATCAGGCATAGTTACTCTAGATTATATATATATATATATCCGACATGAGGATTAAGGATTATATGCAATATGAAATCAACCTGACAAGGACATCTAGGCTCTAAAAGTCTACTGCACAGCACAAATCCGTTTAGCTAATGTTCTGTTTTAGTCTATAGATCATACAATTTGAAGTTCGGGGCACTACAACTACTTATCAAGCTAAATATAATTAGTGTGTTTAATGAGTCTAGCAGCTTTTTAACTATTTATCAAAATAATAATAATTACTTAAACAAAAACATCAAATAAATTTTTCATAATGAAAATCTAATGCAGACTAGACTCCTGGAAGAACTTGAACTTAGAGAATCTTTTGAAGGTTGCAAATAAAAATAATTATCAATTTCATGTTCGCCTTTAAGATCTGCAATTATCAGAAAGTATCCATTTTACATTGAGATATATGCTTAATCTAATAATATCACTGATACAAGTTAACTCATTGGAGCCTCTGGTAACAACAAAAATGAGAACATAATCACCACTAATTAATTTAAGTTATAAATACTTGATGCATGTCCAAATAAAGTGTTCCAGATTTATATAATGCATTTTAGTTCACTGCAGATACACAAACTCTTTATCCTACTAAGAGAGTTTCTATGTAGCCAGTACAAAAGCTAGCTATTTCACATTTTCCAAACATTCATCACATAAGTACCACTTATCTAAGAGATATTTCCTCAACAAAAACAATTTTACTTAAGATATAAAAACACAATCAAGCTGAAAGGAACTTTAGGGTGGATTAGAAAATATAATTGTCCACTTCATCTCTTAAAAGGGTTCACAGAAATTTTTTTCTTCTATTGTACTCAGTTTGTAATGTGTATTGTTCCTAACTATTCATAAATGGAAACCCTATCCGCCCCATGATTATAAGATAGATCCATATCAACTGAAGCTGTAAGTGATGAACAAATCCTTTTGTCCATTCAAGAAATGTAATGCCAGGTGTGACTTCAAAGAGAAAAGGACCCGATAAAATTGTTAGTTTTAATACATTCTCATGCAAGAACAAGCCAAATTTAGCATAACACAACAAATTCCAGAAACTATGACATAGGGATTCCAAAAAAAAAGTGCATATGTATCCCAACTCTCCATATCATTTATTGTCTAAAGCTAATTTTTAATTATGCTATCCTAGTCTGCAACAACCAAGTTATAACTCAAGTGACTGAAAATTGAAATAATCACAAAAACTGTCTGCTACAACCAGAATCAAGGTTCTATGTTAAATTATCCACTATCCAGAAACTCATCAAGTGTATCACTAGAAATATGGCACTCTTACACAAGTATAATTCACTCATTGTTTTAGAAAACCAGCGAAATAAGTCATTCATGTGGCAGCACAGACAATGCAATGTTTTTCAGTTGAATTGATATGTATTATTTTATATTTATACGAATGAATCATGATTGCATTTGCTGTGTCAACCCATTCAACTGTTCAACTGCTTTGATCAGTTGAGCCATTGATCCGATAGCCACACTAATTCAATATCTTGTCCGGGTTGAAATCACAGGACAATATGACATAAGGTAAGTCAATTTTATCATTGCATCCTTATAAAAGGATGCAATCCTAGACTCCTAGTGCACAAGACTTCAGCCAAGCTCGTATCTAGAATGAGCAAGATGCAAATGTATAGTTGCATAAAAATAAACCTTAATTTTCTAAAGCGCCATAATAAGCAACCTTACCATTCACCAACACCTACGATCACTAAACTATTGTATTTTCTTTTTTGTTTGGCTCATTGAATTGGCATAGAGAAACATTACATACTTACCCTCAAAAGGATATATTATATTGGCATTCAAACAATAAAGTTGGACAAATCATCTTGGTGCTATGATATTAATTCAACCAATTGATTTGATCCGGCAGATTAAGAAACTAGCAATATATCAGTATCACTTGACTCTAGAGTTTGTTGACGGAATCTAGAAAGCATTACCTTGTTTCTTAAATAGATAGAAATAAATGCTCGTTCCAGAATTGCAAGGCATTATATGCATTAATTTAAGAATCAAAACTAGTCTTCAATGACGAGACAATTAGGTTAACTTGATTACTGGCATACCAAGTCATACCTATTACCAACAAAAGCATTATGAATAAATAGTTCATGACTTCTACAAGAAGTCACATCAGAAAGAAAAATGAGCTCTTTACATCACCAATCACAGGAACGATAAGAGAGAAGACGAACCAATTTTCCTGTTTCGGATAATGAAAGCCACTGACAGAACAGTTCCTCGGCTATCTTAGGTTTTTCCTTCAGAGCCACTTGAGATACCTCCGGGAGCTGCAGCAGCTCCGGGTCAAGCGACGCCATATCCCTCACAATATCGATATCCATTCCAACCAATCAAACCCCGCGAGAAGAACAATATAAGAAATCCTAGATCTCCGAGTTTTCCCCGTCGAAGGAATCCAAAAAATACCAAAATATTTGATTAGCAAATCACATAAGACGAACCCTAAGTGTCCCGACACGATCCTCTCGCTCCTTTCCTTTCTTCATCCATATCCGAGTGCCCAGACCTGCAATCCCAAACAAGAAGCGGTCGAATTGATAACAAGATTCCAGATTCGAAACCGAATAAGACAGATCCTCTCAACTCGTGAGATCGTCTTTCTACGCGACTCGGAGGCTTGAGCGAACGAAATCGAGCTAGAACGCCACTCGCCTGGGAGGCCGATACGGATCGGAATCGAAAGATTGATTCGCGCTCGCGGAGCTCGTCGAACTCGACGACGAAGGGGAGCGCGACGGAGTGCTGCCTCGTTGGACCTCTGAGCGCGAGAGAGAGAGAGAGAGAGGAAAGAGAAAACGGAAGTGGTGTGGTGATCGGTATCGCATATCAATACACGTACATATATACTACCGTTTGATTGATCGAGGGAGCTGATCTCACCCGTCTGATTTGGAATGGGATCTGGGGATCGTATGATAGGTGGCGATCCATTCCATGCCGAAACAGATGAAAAAATAGGCTTTATATATATATATATATATATATATATATATATATATTAACAAATATGTTTCCAACAAAATAGGGGAGTCAAATAGAAAGAAGAAAATACCGGTACATTTAGCAGAGGAAGGATGTCGCGAAGGGCGATTGTTGATGCTCAGATCGCTTGCTTGTTCGGTTCGTTTTCAATCCAGGTAAAACGAGTTGTTCTTGTCGGAGTTTCGATTGCGCGAAATGAAGAAGTTTTGATCTCGTGGGAAATTTTCAGATTCCGCCGCACTGCGACCTCGATTCCGGTGACGAAGTATGTCGTCGTCGCGAGGGGTTGAAGCGTCGGCGGATGAGGAGGAGTTCGAACGCACGCTGTTGGTGGTGCGCGAAGCGTCAGTGTACCAGATCCCGCCGAGAAGCAGTAGCGGTGGGTACAAATGCGGCGAGTGGCTGCAGTCCGACAAGATCTTGTCCGGCCGGCGAGCTCTTCGCCGCCTGATTCGTGCTCCCTGACCAGCGCGAGAGCTCCGTAGAGCCCGCCCTCGACTCCTCCCGCTACTTCATTCTCAAGATCGAGGACGGCCGGGAAAAGCACGCCTTCATCGGTCTCGGATTCAACGAGCGCACCGAGGCCTTCGATTTCAACGTCGCCCTTTCCGACCACGAGAAGGAGGAGGAGGGTGAGGTCGAAGATAGCCAGATTAGCATACATCCGTCAGTCAACCATCGACTAAAGGTGCTTGTTAGATACTTGATTCAATACGCATAATTTCGATTCATCCTTTCAACTTCGGTGAACTGTTTGTTTAGTTTCCTATGATCCAGATTATTTTCCTTGAATATTTGTCATAATTCTCCTTCCAATCCTAAAAAGAGTCCTTTGGGCTTAAAGACAAAGCACTTTGGCAGTTGATGTAGCATCTGCACTTAGAATGATTATCAAACTGCAATTTTTTTCCTAGTTTCCAATCATTACTGATCATACAAGAATACAATGATTAACTGTTTATGCTGAAAATTATGCTCCTAAGTTATTCAATTAACCATTCTTTTGCATCTACAGACTCTTATTTAGCCAAGATATATCTTTCTTATTTTATTGATTATTAAATTAAATTAAATTAAATATAAGCTAGATCAATTAGCTTATTCTCATCTAGTTAATGTAATCTATTTTGGAAGTATTAAATTTAGATGTGGACTATTAAATTAGCTTGATGTAGATAGCTCAATTGAAATATTAGGCACTGTGTGATTTTGTTAAGAATGTGAATGCAGTAAAGCAGTACATATACATGTGGTGATGTGGATTGATCTGACTTCTATACATTATAATGAAACCTTCAGTCAAATTGTATCTAGATGAGTAATAATTATTCGGAATTTGATCCGAATTAGAATTCAATCTAAATTAAACATTGTTTTTGTTTCAAGTCTGTACCGTTCAATACAGGGGACAATATATTGAAATTGTGCAAGTGAAACATATAATGATATAATCATAACCTGTTGTGTTGTTAAAATTTTTAGTTTCCTTTTTAAAATATCATATGACTATTTTCTCATGTGGTACTCTGATAATCTGCATATTTTATGTTACATGATGATGTAGTACCTTTGTCACACATCATTATTGAAATTGCATTATGATTACTTTCATAGAGTGATATTTCGTTTTCTTGTTGTTGCACTCATCATCAGCAATTGAGAGCGTGGCACACTCTTGTGAAAAGAGAGAATTGAGGATGGGAACAAACATGGTCAATCAAGAGGAAATTCTATTCAGTGTAAGTTTGTTCTTGGATAAGATTTCTTTTTTTGTTCTTAGATCATGACGATATCCCCACACTGGATATGAGACATTAGTTGGGACAAAATGCATTGATGAGATCCACGATTTCACGGTTTTCACCTATCTGGATTACATTAAAACAGTGACTTCTATTTCTGATTTTTTATCTCATCTTTGTTGCACTTGTTTCTTCTGTTCTACATCATACTACTTATGCTTTTTCAGATCATAATGTTGGATTGAAGGATCGTAAGGAATCTGCAGGCCGACCTATCGATCCTTTGTCCGATCTTTCGGCCATTGAGGTGAATTTCGCTTAAAGGTTGTTTGTTTTTATAGCAAATGTTGATTGTTATCCTCCATTACGCTTGCAGAGAAATCCACCTTCTACAACCATGGAAGGATCTATTAAGGATATCGCATCTGGGCGGGCAGCGTTTTGAGACGAAAGGGAACACAGAGTATAGTGCACTTTTGGATGACTCACTCAGTCGAGGTGAGTGTATATATATAAAAAATTTTGGTGGAAAGGCATTAAAAATGTATAAATATTTCTTTAATATAAATTTCATAATGCAGATATGATTTTGAACTACAAATTTTCATAACAAAGACAACATTTGAGACAATATTAAGGAAATAATTAATCTACTAAAACTTATTTGGATATATATATATATATATTAGTTCCTGCTCCTTTTCAGCTCAAACTGGCGGGCCCACACTTGTTTGCCGTTGATGGCGAACTTGTACACCTTTGTATCGTTGAGCACCAGCCCGGCGTAGCCGTCTCGTGTGAACACCACCTTCCCATACAGCGGTCCGACCGGCGACCCCGCCGCCGGCCTCTGCACCGCCACTTTCTCTACGCAATCCCCCCACTTCCTGTTAGTTAATCAAACAATTAGTATCGATCAATCATCGACTGATTATTAATGAAGTTGTTAATCGATCGAGTTACTCTCTGAAGTATGCTTCGATCTCCTCCTTTGTTAATGGAAATCCTTTTGAAAAAGTGAGGAACAGGGAGCGCTGGTCCTCCGATGTCGTAGCCGTGGCGCCGAGCTCGTATGTCCTCGCCAGCTCCTCCGGCAGCGGCGCGGCTTTCCGCCGACAGGCCGCCTCGTACCGGAGGAAGGACGAGTAGAGAGTGTCGTCGAAGAAGACCCTGCCGGCGCCGTCCAGGACTCCTGCTATGCGCTTGGCGGCGTCGTGGCGGTTGAAATAGAAGAAGCCGAGGTCGATGGGCTGGTCGGAGAGAGAGGCGATGACGGGGATGGCGAGGGTGGAGTCCCGCGGAGGGGCGTCGCAGCGGAGGCAGTCGAGCACGGACTCTGCCTCGGCCACGAGGCGGAAGAAGGCGAAGGAGTTGCTGGCGTGGACGTCGAGGTAGGAGAGGACGTCGAGGCCGATGGTGTCGAGCCATATGAACAGGGCGACGACGTTGCGGGCGACGCCGGGCTCGGTGCCATGGTCGATCAGCTTGTCGTAGATGTTCCGGTCGACCTTGTGGAACTGGAAGACGTTGAAGATAGAGTTAATGGGCGAAGAAGAAGAAGCCATTGTTGCCGATGATCTTGATGTGTGTCGATGTGTCTCGATGGGATTGTAAGTGTCGAGAAGCCATTCCCGGGGTGGGTCTCCGTTTATAGGGTCTGCAACGACGTGCGCCTCTTGGGAGGCGACGTCCGACGAGAGAAGACGTCCGTAGATGGCCGGAGCGGCGCAACAAATGGACGCTGCCACGGTGTGAATGGGCGGCGCGCGGGCGGGAAGGATTGACGGCCCAGATTATTCGGAACCTTGTAACGAAATTATAATAATAAACTCAGTGTCTTTAAATCATCTATTAATTAGTTAAAGTCGGTACTGTCTAGAAAATTGAGAAAGTATGATACCACTGAAATGTTTTTATATCTGTGACAGATGGGAAGTAGGTTAAAATAATGACTACGACATTCTTTGCTCTTATAATCAAATTCAAATGTATAATATTTTTTAAATTTTAAAAATACTGAGTATTGGATTCTTTGTTGTAGTTGAATAAATATAAAGAAATCAAGTTTTATTTGATTTTTAAATAAATTAATTTCTTCTAGATGATAATCAAAATAAATATATAACATTGTTACGCTGGAAGCCACGGTGGCACAGTGTAAAAGATTTATTTTTATTTATTTATTTTTTTAATTTTCAGTTATGTCAAGGAGTTTGATTGAATTATAATATTAAGTAAAACAAAAAAACAAAAATAATTTTTTTTACTCACGGGGTGTACGGTAAAAAATGTGGCATATTAAAATTATATATAAAAAAGATTTAATATTTTGCACATCTCATACCCACCTAAATAAAAAAAACCTCGGATCATCGCTTTCAAACTTATGAGGGTGTCCACACAGATGTGAAGGTAACAATTTCATTTATATATATATATATATATATATATATAGACATCTCCCATACGTGTATATTATATATATAGGGTTTTGATACCCTATGCGATAATCATCTGTGTAACTGTCCGCAATATCAATCGGGACACTTGTATTCAATCAAGAGACTATCATAATAGTGTGTATATTATATTTATAGGATTTTGATACCCTATGCGACAATCATTTGTGTAACTGTCCGCAATATCAGTCGGGACACCTGGATTCAATCAAGCGACCGAAAACCTTGGTGAGATATTAGATTCAATCTAGGCTCCCCGATTATATATTTTAAAAAAAAAAAACCATATTTCCTCAAATATAAATCCTAAATATATTATTATACCCATTAAATGCTTAGTTTTTTATTTTTATTTTAACCTGAACCTTAGGAGCAAAAAGTTAAAAAAATATCAATCCAAGCATCTGATTCAGGATCTATCCAATGGACGGCCTTAGGGTGGTAAAGTGGGGTCGGCGCACGGGGCCCCACATCGGGTAGGACCCACTTCTATTAGTAAAAAATATGTTAGTATTTATTGAATAAAAAATTAATTTAAAAAAATCTAATTATAAAAGCTAAAATGATTGTAGTTTTTTTTTTTTTAAAGTGTTAATAATAAAAGAGATAAATATCCATGGGAGAGAGCTTGATCATATCTTTTCTTCCTTATTTTTTTCTATTTTTTCCTAAACTCTAAATTCATTTTTGCTCCTTATCTCACACTTAAACTCTTCACTTTCGTCCACTTTAACAGCCACATTCCTAGTTCTCACACTGTGATTTTCAGTGTCATCGTCGTCGTTGCATCGTTGCGCCACCACCGATGCCCACTGACACTACACATACGCTTAAGACCATTTGAGACTTCAATTTAGATAGAGTTTTCTTATCTGATCCATGTTGATTTAGCTTGATGCATGATTAAACAAAAAATGATTTTAGATTACTCAATTAGTTTGTTTGATCTCTTTTTATTATGCTAAAATATAATCCTTATTCTGTTAATGAAATTATTTTTATAATATCAATTTTATTATTTTTTTTATATAAATACAAAGGGTCTATTTTTTATTTTTTTTACACCGGACCTTTCAAAATCTAAGGCCGACCTTATATCTATCCATCATTTTCCCCCCTAATTTAAGCATAAAATAATTTCTTCCTTCTATACTCTTCTCCCAAATATAATAGACAAATACACTACTTTTGTTTTTGTATTTCTTTGAAATTTAAATTTTCTATCTTTCCTCTCTCCTTGAGGAATATTTTAGCGATCAAAATTTTTCTAGAAGATTCCTTGATCATGAAAGGGCATAAAGTATAGTAAAAGATGATAATTCATATCAGGCTCTTTAGGACTATCCCTATGCAATATAGAATGAAGATAAATTACTAGAATTTTAATCATACAAAGCCTATCTAATGTGAGATACATTGTCTTTCATAATTTTTTTTTCCCTTCGAGAAGTCATTTCGTGGTTGAAATAATATGGCAAGGTGATAAACACAAGTAAACTAACATCTAAACTAAGGTCAACAAACTAAACATTAGATCAAATTACAAATATTCGAGTAGGCCCGAGGTTGCAATTGTCAAACCTTCCTATCTAGGTGAGATTATTATCATGAAGTTTAGCTTTCAATCAACATTAATCTTTGATGTTTTATCAATAAATTACTTAACATTTCAATGATAATGATATGCACTTAATATTAAGATTTTAATAAAGACCCAGACAATATTCTTTTTTTAGTACTTAGTTTACAAATAAATAAATTTTAGCATAATAAAAATCATATTATCAATTTTTATATTGATTGATTTTTTTAAAAAACAAAATTATGTGTTTTCTTTTTGAAAATATCCATTTATTTTTTTTCCAGTTTACACCGAATTAAAAATTACAAAATAAATCAATAAAATATTTAAGTAAAAAGGAAAAATAATAATAATAAATCGCCTTGAAAAAGCAATAAAGCGAGTTATTTTTATTTTTCCTTTAAATTAAAAAAAGAAAGCGTGATCTATACCCGGATTCGAGATCTATTCTCCTCTCTCCAAGCCTTACTTCTCCCGCCGCCGACCGAGCGCGGAAGGCGGATGGCCGACGGCCGCGACGGCGCTGCCTTATCATCCTCCTCATCCTCCTCTTCCGTCGACAAGGCCACTGGGTCTCAAGGTAACCCTGCCACCTCTGCTGCGGCCCCGTCCCTTTTGGATGGTGCCTTCCTCCTCCATCTCCTCCAGAAGACGCCTCAACCCGCTCGAGCATCCGCCTCTACCCCCCAGCAACACTTCGACCCCGCCGTCGCAGTCGTAGGGCCTAGCCACCTGTTCCACCCCCACGAGACCCTTCGCCCTCCTCCGACGGGCTACCTATCCGAGTTCCCTTTCTCCCCTACCCCTGCTTTATTGTTGCCTCCAGGTAATTTTCCTCCGGGGTTCCTTCGCCCGCGCGGTGGGGATGTTAGGGCTGCTGCGGGCTCCGGGAACCGCCAGTTCTTTCCTTTCGATCAACAGAGATTAGGTTTTTCTTCGGGAGGCGTCCAGCCTCTTGTTGGTTCTCTTCAAAGAAACGATTTTACTCAAAATCATGGTCAGTTTCTGAGTGATACGATTTTTGCCGATCATACGGAGGCAGCCAGGCGGAAATCGGCTCTTCAGGGCCCAAATGGTAGCAGTTCCGTGCGTGCGCCACCGGGGTTCCAGAGGTTACAAGACAGAGGCGCCACTGACCTCGGTACTGGATCTGCCAACCGGAGTGTTATTGATGACAGGGCGACAAGAGACCATGGGAATGTGCAAGCAGAGAGATCAAACGGGTTTTCTCATAGGAACTACAGCTTGGGTACGACGCTCCAGAGGCCTACAATGAAGATAGGGCAAAGGAGGCAGACGGACCAGGCATACCAGCAACAGGGAGGCAAGCATTTTGACGCTCATATGGCAGAAATCCACGATCACGCATCTCATCCACTCATAGCAGATGCTCAAAGGAGAACTATATCATCTGGAAATTCTCAAGATTATATGCATTCCCTTGAGCGAAGTAAGCAGCAGAATCAGGCACTCTCTGAGCTTACTTTTGGTAGCTTTCCACCTAATTATGTAGAAAAGGATATTGAGGAACTTGATCAGGATTCAGAGCATGAAACTATTGAAGAACTAACTAGCATGCAAAAGCTGGAGATCGAGGACAATTACTCTGAAAGAAAAACTCCAGGTGAAGAGGGATCATCGGTGTCTGCTGAAGTAAAAAAGATGGTGGCACCTACTAGCATTTCAAGTTCGAAGGTAAATCATAATAATTGTTTGTACATGGTTTATTATGAATTTAAACTCTGCATATTGCTTTCATACTATCACAGACAGTAACTTCTTTAACTAACTGTGACAGTTTCTCATAGCATCTAATTATGTCTGTAGAATATCTTGTGACAATTAACCTCTACTCATTCCTTCATTGTTAGTTCAAATCTTTAATCTTCTAATGCTACATGTCCTTTAAATATTTTTCAATCATTACCTAAAGTATCTAACCCTGTGAACATGAGTTTTAACCATGCTTCGGTTTTCTTCGTATGCAATGAGTGGGCTAAGATGACACCTAATTGATTATAGTATTCTTAGCGATAGCTTTGTATAGGATTCATTGGAGGGATAAAATCTATATAGCTGATCCAAAATGCATGGTTTGATAAGATGATGTTGAGGCAAATGCATATTTCTTACCTCTTTCAGATTATAACACCAACAGAAGATCGAGTTTTGCATACCATCTATGATTCTGTACAATTTTTTATTTGAGCAATTTTTCATTTCCTAAGTTGTCTAGAGGCTTTAAATGCAAACAAGATATACAGGTATCGCCTTCAAGAAAGGAATTTTCTTTTTATTTATCTAACTTAGTCATGGTGTGCATTTGTTACTAAGGCTGTCAGGTTTGAAATCCTACTGAGGAACGGCGAAGAGCTCATAAATGGGGCGATGCAATCATAATATACTGATGCTTAATATTACCATGTTGATTCCACAAAGTACACAATTAGGATATTGCTTTATTGTAATCTAGTTTCTTATTACATTACATTGTCGTATGATGGTGTACATTTGTTACTAAGCGTGTCAGGTTTGAAATCCTACTGAGGAATGGCGAGGAGCTCATAGATGGGATGATGCAATCATAATATACTGATGCTTAAAATTACCATGTTGATTCCACAAAGTACACAATTAGGATATTGCTTTATTGTAATCTAGTTTCTTATTACATTACAGTGTTGTATCATGTATCAAATTTCACATCATTATTTTGTATTCGAGGACAGTTATATTATAAAATAGAAATACTTAAAATTAAGTATCTTTTTAAGTTTGAAACAGTTAAATGTAATTTGATCTCCATTCAATAAAATAAATATTAACATAAGCTAATGTTCTGAAGTATTATTTTTTAAAAAAATATTGCTATGCATTTTGAGCCATCAGTTTTTGTCCTATGATTATGAATGTTTAGGTTCAATCCATGAAAACTAAGTGAATAGTTAATATATGAATTTTAATATTTTCCTTTTACCGTTTTTAGAAGCCAAATAGTGCATACTTATACGCCTATTTTAGGTTTCCTAATTTGGTATTCTTACTATATAAATATACCTAGTTCCATTGATGCCGCTTGTATTGGCATTTTAGAGTTTTGGTTGCTAAGTCATACATTGAGCCTTTTCCTTGTATTTGTTATGTCCCAAATTGCTGCATCACAGTTACCTTGTGATGGTGATATGTATCATTTATTTGTACTGACTTAAAGTATTCAATTAACTTAATGTATTTCACAAAATTATTGAGATTCACAAAATGCATATACAGTGTGTGAGCTTTGATGCTTCTCTCAACCTAAGTTTAGCATATTGCATTTATCCTTTGATCTTGGCTGTACTTCAATTGTCGTCACATTTTAGATTTTTTTTTTTATATTTCAGGATGTAAGGTTAGACTTGTACAGAGGAAATCATTTCTCAAGTCAGAGAATGAGGATTCAAAAAAGGGCAATTCAATGTCGCCCCAACATTGATTCAATGACTCCAAGTTTTCTTTCAATTTTTGAGTCTCTGGTACCGACAGAGGAAGAAAAGGCCAAACAGAAACAGTTATTCTTGTCTCTAGAGAATTTGGTGTACAAAGAATGGCCAGATGCTAAGCTGCATCTTTATGGATCATGTGCCAACACTTTTGGTGTCTCAAAAAGTGACATTGATGTTTGCCTTGCAATCAATGATTGGGGCTTGAACAAATCTGATATTGTGTTGAAGTTGGCTGAAATTCTAGAGTCCAGTAATTTTCAAAATGTCCAGGTAACCTGCATGTACTCTCATCCGACGACATTGTTTCCTTGAATGGTTATTTATTTTTATTATATTTCTCATGTTAATGATTTTTTTGCCATAGCAAGACCTCAGTGAGTCTATATTGTGTTGCCACGCCATCTTCCCATCTAATAATGTGATGTGTTTGACGCCTACATACATCTGGTTCTCCGTACTCAAGTTTCAGTGATTTATTTTCAAAAAACTATCACAACATCATATTCTGAAACTGCATCTTTTGGAGAGCATTGTCAATGAGGTCCTATGATGGTTATAACCCTTATATTTGTGATTATGAGATTCACATCCTGATTGACCTGAATCGAATGGCACAGTTCCATCAGGCCTAAGTAGAATGTTTATAGATGATTCAACTCGTCCTTTCAAATAAAGCAATAACAAATTGTAGCATCAACCAATTCACCTGATGAAAGAGGAAGAAAGAAACACCTTTACTAGTTTTGGTACTGCTACTTGCTTGTACGTCCTATTGGCTGTGGCAAGGAAGCTAGTGAGGGAATGAAGGATTGTTGGTAGATTCTGTTCAGCGACATTGACTAAAAATTTAGGGAGACAATATTATAAAAAGAAAAGAAGGGGAGTTCAAATATGTTAACAGAATTCTTCAGTTACTTAAATTTAGGTGCTGAGATCCATGCATGATATGTACTCTAGTTCGTGTAGTATGGCATCTAAAGGCATGCTTCCATCTATACCTAGTGATTCATCCTATGAGAAGTGGTCACAGTAGATATATGTTTTTGTATTCTAAAGATCTCTATTTATCCTCAAAATATCAATTTAATTAATATGCCTCTGGAGGATTTTAAAACTATGATGCTGTAGGTTAGGGTCAAAAAAACATATGGATTTGCTATGCAAGGAGTCATCAACTAATCGTGTTATTGTTCAAAGATCATAGCTTCGCTTCTGTTATCTTATGTTGTTTAATTTCTCGAATGAATTGGCTTATTTGCTTGTTTTTCAAACAGGATATATGAATTGACCATTGCCATAACAATTTTCTTAAAATTACATAATTTTGCAGGCACTAACCCGTGCTAGGGTTCCTATAGTGAAGTTGATGGATCCAGTTACTGGTCTTTCATGTGATATTTGTGTCAATAACCTTTTGGCAGTTGTTAACACCAAGCTCCTGAAAGATTACGCACAGATTGATGAAAGATTACGACAATTGGCTTTTATTGTTAAACACTGGGCTAAATCTCGTCGTGTCAATGAAACATATCAAGGGACACTTTCTAGCTACGCGTGAGTTACACTACTGATACACAATTATAAGCTTATAGCATCTACTGGCTGAATATAGGATGAAGATAATTGACTGTAATTTATTTCCAGATACGTTCTAATGTGCATCCACTTTCTGCAACTACGAAGACCTGCAATTCTTCCTTGTTTGCAGGTATGAAGCAATTTTTATCTCTTTGTGTGTGTGTGTGTGTGTTAGCATATATGGTCCTCAGATATTTTTATACTCTTTCAAAAAGGGTTAATTCATATCCTATAAATCATAACTACTGAGCAGTGACTGGTTTAATTTGAAATAAATGATATACCGAAAGAGAAAAAATGAAATTTCACCTTCACTGTGAACCATGCTATTATCTTCTTTTGATTTTCTAATATGCCATCAGTTAGTCGACCTCTGTAGATTCTCTAAGAATTTCAACAATACAAAATATATCTTTGGTATTTTAGTTACCTTCCTTGTTTGATTCCAGGGCATACAAATTGATATGAACTTCAGAATACTAAAAACTGCTCTTACACTACTAAGCATTTTTGGATGTGCCTCATATTTGAGGAATAAACCAGTTGATCAGATTGAGTGACGAAATATCTAATCTATTTGATGTTGGCTTCTGATTGAGTAGTTTGGGTCAATTCTTTACACAACCGATACTTTATTCACCAGATATGTTTTTCTAACTTTAGTTGTACAGTGTTTGAGAAATCCTTAAAGAGCCAACCTATTCGAGTTAATTGTGTTATCAGGTTAAGATTATGCTGCCCTGGACTACATCAACAACCTTTTTTTCTCATAAGATTAGCACTCTACAACAAAGGCTGCGTGCAAGATACGACTTAAAAAAAAATCATATTGTTATCTTTTATTATTTAAGAAAAATCATCATTGTTAACATGATCTTAAAGTCTTTTGGATGTAATTATCGCATAATTTTGTTTCACTAAAATCTTGATATTTATGTTTGTTACGTTGTGTGGTTGAAGATCGACGTCGATTGTTGTTGTTAGCATGTGGTTGAAGATGACTAAACTTGCACCCTTTTGAGTCTTAACAGGCAATGAATACAACTTACAGTGTCACTGTGGAGAATACCAAATGCACCTTCTTCGATCAAATGGAAATGCTCCGCGACTTTGGCATCGGGAACAAGGAAAGCATTGCAAGATTGCTATGGGCATTCTTCCATTACTGGGCATATCATCATGATTATACGAATGATGTTATATCTATTCGCACAGGGAGCATCATCAGGTAATGTCATTCGTATTTTCTCGACACTAGTTCTTTAGGCTTTTGCAGTTTGGTAATTACTCCTTGGCTGGAAATGTCTTGCTTAGTATGGAAATGAATGTCTAGCTTAGTATTTCTTTCTATTGTTCTTTCTAACGCAGATCGAATTTGAAGTTTTCCTTGTCTACAGCATCTTCATTTCTTGATTCTCCATTCAGCAGTATCGTTGTATGTTCGTGTTAGGGGATCGAGATCCTTTTCGTTTATACTTCTCGCTTCATTCAAACTTATCCATTTTGTTTTAACTTCCAGTAAGCAAGATAAGGACTGGACGCGGCGAATTGGAAATGACCGTCACCTGATATGCATCGAGGACCCGTTCAACATCTCACACGACCTTGGTCGGGTAGTCGACAAGTACAGCATCAAAATCCTAAGGGAAGAGTTTGAACGAGCTGCCGACATAATGCAATACGACCCAACTCCCACCGTCACCCTTTTCCAACCTTATGAACCAGGATCCCCGCAGAGACAAATCGGCAGGAGCTAGGTGAATGCGAATCAATACTGAATGCTAAATTTGTATATTCCTCTCTGAGAAGCAGTGTTCTTGCAGCTCCTTTGTGTATAGATTGCACTATGTTGTGGATGGTTCCTATTTTTGTAACTTATTTTCCTAGGTGAGTTGATTAGCGATAAAGGATAAAATAAAATTATTATAGGTAGAAGAGGAGTCTCGACACAACAGTATAATTATTTATAGGTCGTGTGATCTTAAGATTACGGAAATGATTTTTTTGCCGAATTGGGTAAGATTATAATTATTTATAATTATAATTATTTATTCACTGAAGCAAATCAAAGGATCAATGAGCCCTCTATACATGTTTGTCATGGATGCCAAGCTGAGCCCAAGTGATCACTTCCGGAAGTTTCATACCTCTTTCAATAGAAAAAATGAAAAAAAAAAAAAAATAAACAAATTCAAACAAATTGTATTAATGATATATATGAAAATAGGATAAAAATAAAAAAGAGGTCTTAAATATCTTTTATTTTAGTATTTTTATAATAGGTAATCATAGTTATTACAACTTAAAACTTAACTATTTTATTTTAATCAAAATTACTATACATAAAATATATTATATCAAAATACTCGTTAAAGATGGAGTCTTGGAGTGATTCACGTACTTAAAAAGTTAATATATTATGTGTGTAATTTTACAAGTGAAGCATCATTTTATTGTTCATCTCTTATATCCTACTTAGCACATATGATTTTTTTTTTCCCATCGTCACAGGGTAAAAATTCTTTTTCTTTATTCGCTTAATATGAAATTTTATTTTTTTTACAAAAAACCAAAAAACGAATTTATATTTTTCTTATAACCATTCATATATCAACAATAAAATAAAAAAACACATATTTTGAATAATCGCCAAATACAGTTTGCGGATTGCTATCCATATACATCAACAACACAAATAAGTGGACTAAACACCAATGCCCCCACTGACAACATTGATCACAAACCCCAAATGACATTCCCATAAGGTGCCATGTCAGCTTCATTTGTGAAGAACAGCCTCTTCATCTCCAAGAAGACTCTCGTGGTCAACAAGCTATCGGACCCTGCCTCGTGCGCGCCACCAACTTCCCGAGTTATCGCTAGAGTCCTGGCAACCTTCTCTAATCCGCCGGACAATCCATCACAGTGGCTCATCAGATTCTTAACGTCCATAAAATTACCGAACAAGTAGGCCACTTGCAGTAAAAATTCATTTAGAGTTTCGGGTAGTAGTTGGTCCAAAGATGAAGCCTTTACAAGATATCCGAAGTCATATACGCTGCCGAAGGCGATCCAGTCTGCGGTGGTGGAGCAGCATGGACAATGACGTACGAGACCAGCACTGTGACAGCACGCAGCAAAGCGACCGGGGTCGATCCCCTTGAGAAATAGCATTCCGAAATCGATTCCATCCGAATTGTAATCGAATTTGTCTCGACAGACGTCAAAGTCGCAGAAATTGAACTCCCAGATGAAAGCCTCTCCAACGCCGCCGGGAAGATTGCCATCGGCGTCGAAGAGGGTGAGACCGAGTTGGGTCAACTTCGACCGTTCTACGTTGGCCTTCAAGAAAGCGTAGCGCTCGTCCGCAGAGAGAAGGTAGTGCGGCTTCTGCGGGAGGAGGGTGCATCTCGGGAACTCGGTGTCGAAAGACACCATGGGAAATCGAGGGAGCACTTGGGCGATGATGGAGAACTCAAGGTCCAAATTTGAAGCCCATACTCGTCGAACCCTGACCGGTCGCGGCTGCCCCCGAGGACGAAGAAAAGTCGCCAGCGGCTGCTGCTCCTGAGGATGAAGAAGATCGACCGGATGCAGCTGCTGAGAGGTTGCCATTGCTGATCGCAACGGCGCAGAAAACAACAAGAATCACCGAATCGCCGAATCGCCAGAGCGCAGAAAAGAAAACAGAGGAAAGAGTGATAAATGGCCGGACTCCGGCTAGGGGCATATATTTATAGTAAGTCGAAACCAAATGGGTTTAGGATTCGGAGTCGGTGCTCCGACTCCGGCCGGGTTTCCGGTCACCGCACTCTATTTTTATTTTATTTTTATTTTTATTTTTATTTTTATTTTATTCGTAGCGTTGAAAGCAAGCAATTCATTTGAAATGCTGCGGCGCTGCGACTCCGGCTAGGTTTTCTATCACCGCCGCCAATTACGATTTTTCAAGACACCGACTGACTCCGGCTAGGTTTTCGATCACCGCCGCCAATTACAAGAGACCATGGGAAAGTGCAAGCAGAGAGATCATACGGGTTTTCTCATAGGAACTACAGCTTGGGTGCGACGCTCCAGAGGCCTACAATGAAGATGGGGCAAAGGATACCAGCAACAGGGAGGCACTCTCATATGGCAGAAATCCACGATCATGCATCTCATCCACTCATGGCAGATGCTCAAAGAAGAACTATTTCATCTGGAAATTCTCAAGATTATATCCATTCCCTTGAGCGAAGTAACCAGCAGAATCAGGCACTCTCTCAGAGCTTGCTTTCGGTAGCTTTCCGCCTAATTATGTAGAAAAGGATACTGAGGAACTTTATCAGGATTCAGAGCATGAAACTGTTGAAGAACTAACTAGCATGCAGAAGCTGGAGATCGAGGACAATTACTCTGAAAGAAAAACTCCAGGTGAAGAGGAATCATTGGTGTCTGCCGAAGTAAAAAAAGATGGTGGCGCCTACTAGCATTTCAAGTTCGAAGGTAAATCATAAAATTTGTTTGTACATGGTTTATTATGAATTTAAACTCTGCATATTGCTTTCATACTATCACAAACAGTAACTTCTTTGAATAACCGTGACAGTTTTTCAATCATTACCTAAAGTATCTAACCTTGTGAACATGAGTTTTAACCATTTTGTTGCAAAGCTAAGCACCGGTTTCCTTCATATGCATCCAAAATAGATGGGTCTTGCATGGTTTGATAAGATGATGTTGAGGCAAATGCATGCTTCTTACCTCTTTCAGATTATAATACCTACAGAAGCTCGAGTTTTGCATACTATCTATGACTGTACAATTTTTTGTTTGAGTAAATTTTCATTTCCTAAGTTGTCTTGAGGCATAAAATGCGAACAAGATATACATGCTGATGCAATCATAATATACCGATGCTTAAAATTATCATGTTAATTCCACAAAGTACACAATAAGGTTATTACTTTATTGTAATCTAATTTCTTATTACATTACAATGTTGTATCATGTATCCAATTTCACATCGTTCTTTTTGTATACAAGGACAGTTATATTATAAAATAGAAATACTTAAAATTAAGTATCTTTTTAAGTTTGAAAAAGTTAAATGTAATTCGATCGTCATTTAACAAAATAAATATTAATATAAGCGAATGTTCTGAAGTTTTATTTTTTACAAAAATATTGCTATGCATTTCGAGCCATCAGTTTTGTCCTATGATATGAATGTTTAGGTTCGATCCATGAAAACTAAGTGAACAGTTAATAATTTCCTCTGACAGTTTTTAGAAGCTGAATATTGCATACTTATATGCCTATTTTAGGTTTCCTAATTTGGTATTCTTACTATATAAATATACCTAGTTCCATTGATGCCGCTTGTATTGGCATTTTAGAGTTTTGGTTGCTAAGTCATACATCGAGCCTTTTCCTTGTATTTGTTATGTCACAAATTGCTACATCGCAGTTACCTTGTGATGGTGATATGTAATATTTATTTGTACTGACTGTAAATATTCGATTAATTTAATGTATTTCACGAAATTATTGAGATTCACAAAATGTATATACGGTGTGTGAGCTTTGATGCTTCTTTCAACCTAAGTTTATCATATCGCAGTTATCCTTTGATCTTGACTGTACTTCAATTGTCATCACGTTTAGATTTTTTTTATTTTAGGATGTAAGGTTAGACTTGTACAGAGGAAATCATGTCTCAAGTCAGAGAATGAGGATTCAAAAAAGGGTAATTCAATGCCGCCCCAACATTGATTCAATGACTCCAAGTTTTATTTCAATTTTTGAGTCTGGTACCGACAGAGGAAGACAAGGCCAAATAGAAACAGTTATTCCTGTCTCTAGAGAATTTGGTGTACAGAGAATGGCCAGATGCTAAGCTGCATCTTTATGGATCATGCACCAACACTTTTGGTGTCTCAAAAAGTGACATTGATGTTTGCCTTGCAATCAATGATTGAGGCTTGAACAAATCTGATATTGTGTTGAAGTTGGCTGAAATCCTACAGTCCGGTAATTTTCAAATTGTCCAGGTAACCGGCATGTATTCTCTCATACATCTTTATGGATCATGCACCAACACTTTTGGTGTCTCAAAAAGTGACATTGATGTTTGCCTTGCAATCAATGATTGAGGCTTGAACAAATCTGATATTGTGTTGAAGTTGGCTGAAATTCTACAGTCTGGTAATTTTCAAATTGTCCAGGTAACCGGCATGCATTCTCTCATATAGATGCATGTTCTATCATTGGACGACATTGTTTTCTTGAATGGTTATTATTTTTATTATATTTCTCATTTTAATGATTTTTTTACCAAAACAAGACCTTGGTGAGTCTATATTGTGTCAGGCACGCCATCTTCCCATCTAATAATGTGATGTGCTTGACGCCTACATACATCTGGTTCTCTGGACTCAAGTTTCAGTGATTTATTTCCAAAAATCTATCACAACATCATATTCTGAAACTACATCTTTTGGAGAGCATTGTCAATGAGGTTCTATGATGGTTATGACCCTTATATTTGCGATTATGAGATTCACATCTTGATTGACCTGAATCGAATGGCCAGTTCAATCAGGCCCACGTGTAATGTTTATAGATGATTCAACTCATCCTTTCAAATAAAGCAATAACAAATTGCAGCCTCAACCAATTCACCTGATGAAAGAGGAAGAAATAAACACCTTTACTAGTTTTGGTACTGCTACTTGCTTGTACGTCCTCTAGGCTGTAGCAAGGAAGCTAGTGAGGGAATGAAGGATTGTTGGTAGATTCTGTTTAGCGACATTGACTAAAAATTTAGGGAGACAATATTATAAAAAGAAAAGAAGGGGAGATCAAATATGTTAACAGAATTCTTCAGTTACTTAAATTTAGGTGCTGAGATCCACGCATGATATGTACTCTAGTTCGTGTAGTATGGCATCTAAAGGCATGCTTCCATCTATACCTAGTGATTCATACTATGAGAAGTGGTCACAGTAGATAAATGCTTTTGTATTCTAAAGATCTCTATTTATCCTCAAAATATCAATTTAATTAATATGCCTCTGGAGGATTTTAAAACTATGGTGGTGTAGGTTTGGATGAAAAAAAAACATTTGGATTTGTTATGCAAAGGAGTCATCGACTAATCGTGTTATTGTTCGAAGATCATAGCTTAGCTTCTGTTATCTTATGTTGTTTTATTTGTCTCGAATATATTGGCTTATTTGATTGTTTTTCAAACAGGATATATGAATAGACCGTTGCCATAACAATTTTCTTAAAATTACATAATTTTGCAGGCACTAACTCGTGCTAGGGTTCCTATAGTGAAGTTAATGGATCCAGTTACTGGTCTTTCATGTGATATTTGTGTCAATAACCTTTTGGCAGTTGTTAACACCAAGCTCCTGAAAGATTATGCACAGATTGATGAAAGATTACGACAATTGGCTTTTATTGTTAAACACTTGGCTAAATCTCATCGTGTCAATGAAACATATCAAGGGACACTTTCTAGCTACGCGTGAGTTACACTACTGATACACAATTATAAGCTTATAGCATCTACTGGCTGAATATAGGATGAAGATAATTGACTGTGATTTATTTCCAGGTAGTGGTAATGTGCATCCCTTTCTGCAACTACGATGACCTGCAATTCTTCCTTGTTTGCAGGTATGAAGCAATTTCATTCTCTTCCTTGTATGTGTGTGTGCGCGCGCGCGCGAGTTACGCGTGAGTTACACTACTGATACACAATTATAAGCTTATAGCATCTACTGGCTGAATATAGGATGAAGATAATTGACTGTGATTTATTTCCAGGTACGTGCTAATGTGCATCCCTTTCTGTAACTACGATGACCTGCAATTCTTCCTTGTTTGCGCGCGCGCGCACGAATTTCACCAATACAAAATATATCTTTGATTTTTTAGTCACCTTCCTTGTTTGATTCCAGGGCATACAGGTCGATATGAACTTGTAGAATACTAGTAACTGCTCTTACACTACTAAGCATTTTTGGATGTGCCTCATATTTAAAGAATAAACCAGTTGGTAGATTGTTTGACGAAATATCTAATCTACTTGATGTTGGCTTCTGATTGAGTAGTTTGGGCTAATTCTTAATGCAACCGATACTCTATTCACTAGATATGGTTTTCCTAACTTTAGTTGGACACGGATGGAGAAATCCTTAAAGAGCCAACCTATTCGAATTAATTGTGTTATCAAGTTGAGATTATGCTGCCCTGGACTACATTTACAAAAAAAAATTCTCATAAGATTAGCACTCTCTCCAGCAAAGGCCGCGGACAAGATACCACTTACAAAAAAAAAACATTTTATCTTTTATTATTTAAGAAAAATCATCATTGTTAACATGATCTTAAAGTCTTTTGGATGTAATTATCGCATAATTTTGTTTCACTGAAATCTTGATATTTATGTTTGTTAAGTTGTGTGGTTGAAGATCGACTTTGATTGTTCTTTCTGTGGAGAATACCAAATGCACCTTCTTCGATCAAATGGAAATGCTCCGCGACTTTGGCATCGGAAACAAGGAAAGCATTGCAAGATTGCTATGGGCATTTTTCCATTACTGGGCATATCATCATGATTATACGAATGATGTTATATCTATTCGCACAGGGAGCATCATCAGGTAATGCCATTCGTATTTTCTCGACACGAGTTCTTTAGGCTTTTGCAGTTTGGTAATTACTCCTCGGCTGGAAATGTCTAGCTTAGTATGGAAATGTATGTCTAGCTTAGTATTTCTTTCTATCGTTCAGATCGAATTTGAAGTTTTCCTTGTCTACAGCATCTTCATTTCTTGATTCTCCATTCAGCAGTATCGTTGTATTTGTTCGTATTAGGGGATCGAGATCCTTTTCGTTTATACTTCTCGCTTCATTCAAACTTATCCATTTTGTTTTAACTTCCGGGAAGCAATAAAAGGACTGGACGCGGCGAATTGGAAATGACCGTCACCAAATATGCATCGAGGACCCGTTCAATATCTCGCACGACCTTGGTCGGGTAGTCGACAAGTACAGCATTAAAATCCTAAGGGAAGAGTTTGAACGAGCTGCCGAGTCCCACCGTCACCCTTTTCCAGCCTTATGAACCAGGATCGCCGCAGAGACAAATTGACAGGAGCTAGGTGAATGCTATTCAACACTGAATGCTAAATATGTATATTCCTCTCTGAGAAGCAGTGTTCTTTCAGCTCCTTTGTGTATAGATTGTACTGTGTTATGGATGATTCCTATTTTTTAACTTATTTCCTAGGTGAGTCGACTTAGTGATAAAATAAGATAATATAAAATTATTATAGGTAGAAGAGGTTGAGCTTTAACACAATCGTAAAATTATTATCGTGTAATCTCAAGATCATGGAAATAATTTTTTGTAAAGTAAGATAAGACAATTTACCATAGATTATTCCTCGAGATGTCATTTTTACATTAGAAGGGGAGTCTTAGTACAACGATAAATATATTCGAATTCTGAAAATAATTTTTTGTAAAAAGTAGAATAATGTTATGTAAATGAATCATTCTTTAAGATTTCGTATGGCGGGAGTATTTTTGCACCGGGTTGTCTTTTATGTCATATTTACATTAGAAAAAAAAATAAAAATAATTTGCGTACAATGGTAAAGAATCAATTGGGAAGTGGCTCAACAGGTACACACATTAGTTGAGTTGGGGTACACTGGCCATGTCAGGTTTAGGCTCCCCGCTTAGCCTCATTCGTACTGAGCTCGGCATTGGCTCGTAATCCTGCATCGACATGATCAAGAGTTAAACTGCTTCGATAAGTTGATTCGACTGGATCATAATGAAACACACTATCTACCTCAAGCTTGTAGAGCAATTCATGAGCCGTTTGCGCCAAGACAATGATGCGACGGTCGGCCGGTGCGATGAACCCTTCGTCCATAGCCTGGTCGATGAAGCAGAGCAACGAGTTGTAGTACCCATCCACATTTAGCAAGCCCACCTGCCCTTTCTACAAGCTTATCACGAATGCCAAGCTGAGCCCAAGTGATCACTTTCAGGAGCTCTTCCAGTGTTCCATACCCACCTTCAATCCAATCAAAAAAAAAAAAAAACAATAAGCAAATTCATACACATGGTCTAAATGATATATAAAAAATCGGATATAAATAAAAAAAATGTCTTAAATTATGTAAATTGTCAAAAAACAAATCTTTTTTTTATGATACCAAGATGTTTTATATTCAAAATATCTTTTATTACTCGGTAGTTTATTACAACATGAAAAATTAACTATTTTATTTTAGTCAAAATTATTATACATAAAATATTATTATATTAAAAATACTCTTTAATCAAAATTATTTAAATTTTATCAAAATCACTTCAAGTGGATTAAAATTACTTTAAAATAGTTATAAGCTAACTAAGTAACTAAATCATAAATCATAAATCCTAAAATCTTAAATCTTGAATATTTTTATATCAAAATATTTTTTTACCAATTACTTAATCAAAATCACTTTAAAATAATTATAACAGTTACCTAAGTAGCTGCTACACAATAGCTATTACAATACTATAACATCTCAACCTTCTTCTGGTGCATGCCCACCACTGCCCTTACCTCCCCCCGTGTCGTCCTTGTTATTTGCTCATACATCATTCCCGATTCCATCAGGATACGTGTTTACTATCAATGAAAATAAAGAACTGGCAGTTAACTGCATAATAATACTCGTACCTCACTGGACATCAAAGTCCTCGGAATCACTCTGCAAACCGCAGTCTGAGACACATAGCATGAGAGATCAAAAGCAAAGAGAATGGGGGGGGGTTAAACCCAAAAACAAGGTGACCATCATCATGAACAACTTTGGAAACGAGCCCCATGAGCCCTATTAGATTATATAATTTATTAAAATATTTGTTTATAGTATTTAAGATAATTTAGTCTTTTACCTTTTTAATTTAGGATTTAAGTTTTTCTTGTAACTAACTATATAAAGCTTTGTACTCTTTATTTTTCAATCACTTTTTGGATTTTCAAATCAAGATGGCTACTTTTTTTTTCTTTGGTGTCTATTTCTACATAGTATCAGAGGTTTCAACTCTTTGTCTTGGATAAGTTTCAAGTACCAGATGTTGCAGCTTCTAGAGTTGATTTGTCATTTTTTTCAATTGAGTCGTTCTTCTTTTGATTTTTATTTGTGGCATACTCATCTAAGTCATGTTTTAGCGTCTCGTTTATAATTTTTAGCTTCGTCTAGAGTATAGAAACTTTAAAAGGTCATGATATTTCTAATTGTAGTGATTGTAAACTAGCAAAATTTTTCGCGTTACCTTTTAATTAAAGTCTATCTTTTTCGCCTAATTCTTTTGATCTTGTTCATTCTTGTGTGTATGTGTGTGGGCTACAAAAGAGGATCAATACATTATGTTTCTTTTATTAATGTGATTGCACTCGCTATACTTGAGTTTATTTTATCAAACACATATATGATTATCTTACCATCTTCAATGACTTTAAAGCTTTTGTCAAAACTTAATATTTGGTGATTATCAAGTGTTTTTGTTGTAATTTAGAGGGCAAGTACACTTTTAATATTTTTTTTCTCATTTACTTGCATCAAAAGGTATTATTTTCTTATTTACTTACATTAGAAGATAGTATACATCAAACCTCATGTCGAGAAACACCTGAACAAAATGAGATTGCAGAGAGAAAGCATACACATCTTGTTGAGACAACCTGTTCATACTTATTGTCTGCAGATGTTCCTAGTATTTTTTGGGAGAAGCAGTTCTTACTGCTACTCATGCAATTAATATGATTCCAACTTCTCACAATTTAGATTTGTCTCCTTTTCAAAAACTGTATGGTCATTCTCCTGATTATTCCTTTTTACGTGTTTTTGGTTGTATCTGTTTTGTTCTCTGACCACACGTTGAGTGTGATAAGTTGTCCTCTAAGTTTACTTTCTGTGTCTTTCTTGATTATGATGTTGGTCAAAAGGGGTATCATTGTTTTGATCCAGTTAGTAAAAAAGTGTATGTCTCTCATCATGTTATGTTTCTTGAATATATTCCTTTCTTCTCCATACCTCTTCTACCACATGACATGACTCATGCAGATCTTATTCACATTGATCCCTTTAATACAGACACCGACAAAGCCTCCCCCACGGCTACTCTTCCACATGACAGCTTCATCGAATCTTGTATTCTCGAGACATCTGCTCCCCCTCCCCCTCCCGCTCACTGTTCTATCACCTCTACAGATTGCGGACAATCCTATTCGTCAGTTTATACATTCTCGTAAGTCTACTAAACTACCTGATTTTTGCTTATTCTTGTTATTATTCTTCTTTGCTTCTTTTGTAGCCTCTGTTCATCATCTTTCTGAGTCTTTGTCATATAAAAAAGTTGTTGGTAATCCTCTTTGGCAAAATGCTATGGACAGGAAATTAATTGCTCTACATCATACTCATACTTGGATTTGGTACCTCTATCACCAATGAAACACGTCATTGGTTCTTGTTGGGTCTATAAGATCCAAACTAAATCTAATGGTTCTATTGAACGGTACAAAGTGTTGGTGCAATTTGCACTAATGATCTAACTTGAATTTTGATTAATGATAAAGAGATTAAAATTAGAGTGTTTTGTGGCCTAATTACTTTGCCAAGTGTGTAGGAGTTGATGGGTCTGGAGGACCTGACACTAGACTGAAATTTAGCTAGATCTGCAGGATCCGATAGCTGGTGGGAAGTCCAGATAGGTTTGCGGGGCTCGATATCTGGCGGGAGTCCGATTAGGTCTGCGGGACCTGACAATTGGTCGAAGTCCAGTTGTCTGTGGACCTGACAACTGACGGGAAGACCTAGTAGGTCAAAAGACAAGTCAAGTGACTGTAGTTGGTAAGTAAGAGGTAAACAACTAGAGGAGAGATACAGTGTGGACGCGTTCCCGGTTGAGGGAACTGTAGGCGTCAGTCCAGTTTAGGTCCATTTGGGAAACCTAAACTGAGACCTTAACTAGATCATGATCTCGAAAAGATAAGATATAATTATTACTCTTATCTTATTAATGTTATGTTAACTTTATTTTGTAGGATAAATATATTGTTATTTGCCTGAACTAACTCCTTTTTATAGAAATTCAAAAGCGGAAAAGAGCGAGTCCGAGCGCCCAGGTGAGCCGCAGGCACCCGTGCAGTCCAAGTGCCCGGAGCTGGTCCAGGCGCCCAAACCAGAAAAATTATCCTAAAGTTGAGCTGGAGTACGTCGATGGCCGAGCCTGCGTCAACTGTCCAAGCACCCGAATGGGGTCCAGATACCTGGAAGTGGATAAACTTTATGGATAAAATTTCGACAAGAGATTGCCATGTAAACAACGGTCCGAGCACCCGGAGGGGTTCTAGGGGCCCGAAATGAGTTTATATAAGGACCTTCGACCAACAGTTTTAGAACATCATCAGCTATGACTTTCATTCCTATGTGGCGCTCCAAAAAAGCTTTTACGACGCTGTAAAGCTCCTCTAACAACCGGCGATCAAGATCTATTTATTTTCTCTGTTGTCGGTAATCTTTTCTTATAGTTCTTGTACTTAAATTTTGTAATCATTCGAACTATTAGTGGATTGTCCAACGAAAACACTCGACGAGTGCGGGCCTTGGAGTAGGAGTCGTCGAAGATTCCAAATTAAGTAAAAAACTACATATGTTAGTGCTTGGTTTTTCTTTCTCCATATTCTTTATTCCGCTATGTAACTAATTTTAATTTATAATTTTTGATGATTGCTATTCACCCCCCCCCTCTCTAGCGATCCTACAATGCTCGTCTTGTTGCTAAAGGTTACTCTCAGGAGTATGACATGAATTATGAGGAAACTTTTACCCCTGTTGTTAAAATGACTATTGTTTGTATGTTAATTATCATTGTCTCTATTTGTTAATGGAAAATATCTCAGATGAATATCAAGAATACTTTCTTGAATGATGATCTTCTAGAAGAAGTGTATATGGTGCCTCCTCCTGGAGTATTCATCGATTTGGTGAAGTTTGCAGGCTTCGCAAAGCTCTCTATGAACTCAAACAAGCACAATGTGCTTGGTTTGCGAAGTTCTCCATGGTGATTACCTCGCTTGACTTTCGTCCCAATAATCATGATTCATCTTTATTTGTTAAGTGTACGCCGCATGAGGTCATATACTTTTATCTTTATATGTAGATAGCATGATAATTACTGATGTTGATTTTGATAAAATTGAGTCTTTGAAGTTTGAATTAGCTCGTTGTTTAGCTATGAAAGACTTGGATTTACTACGATATTTTCTAAGGATGAGATCGCCTCTTCACCTAAAGGTTATCTCTTGTATCAGTCAAAGTACATAGCTAATTTATTTGAGCATGCACGTCTCACTGACAACAGGGTAGTTAATACTCCCCTTGAGACTAATGTTAGGTACTCTCTATCAGATGGTTCTCCTTTGTTAGATCCTAACCTCTACCGTACAGTTGTGGAAAGCTTGACTTATCTCACTATGACTCGTCCTGATATTACGTATGATGTACATGTGATTAGTTAGTTTATCACTGTACCGATCGACCACAGTTTATTGAGCTGTTGTTCTTCACATTCTTCGGTGTCTTCGGGGAACTCAATTTCAGAGTCTCTTATTCCCTTCTACTTCCTCATTAGAGCTCTGTGCATACTCTGATATTGTTTTGGCGGACGACCTTACGAATCATAGGTCGACCACAGACTTCTATATTTTTCTTAAAGATTCTCTTATTTCTTGGAAGAGCAAGAAGCAAGATGTTATTTTTATATCCTCTACAGAAGATGATATCATGTCATGGCTATCATCACTCGTGAGATTGTTTGGCTACGTTGGTTGCTTGCATATATGAAAAATTTTCTTTAGAAATCTACCGCTCTTTATCGCGATAATCAGAGTGTCATTCAGATTGCGCGCAATATAATTTTTCATAATAGAACAAAGCATATTGAGATAAATTGTCATTTCACTCGTCATTATCTACAGCTTGACGCTATCACACTACCTTTTATTACTTCCTCACTGCAAATATATAGCAAATATATTTACCAATGTTCACTCCTCTTAGTGCTTCCGATTATTATTTGATAAACTTTCAATGCTTTTGACTATAGTATCATAAGTTTTAGAGGGATATAATTTATTAAAATTATTTATTTATATCCTTTAACGTGATTTAGACTTTTAGCTTTTCATTTTAGAATTAAAATTTTTCTTATAATTAATTATATAAGATTTTGTCAAAATTGCTATTTTCTTTTCTTTGGGCCAATTTCTAGGAGCCCTACGCTTCCTCCTCCATACACCAAGTCGATCTTCCTCTGCACCGGTTCTTGACCGAGCTGAGTCGCTGCGATCTGGTAGATTTCCTTCTTCCCGCGGCTGCTGCCACAGAACACGCACACCCTCCTGAACCTGGACTTGCAGGAGTGCGGCGGCGCCGCCACCCTGCTCTCCTCTGTTTCCATCGAAACCGCCAGACTCCTCATCCACAGCAGTCAACTGCTTGCTTGCTTGCCTTCTATGCTCGCCTTCTTCGCCTCCTTCCTCCATTAATAATTAATTCAGCAATCTGGAAGCTTTTTGATGCTGCTGTTGCACGCAGAGCCTTGCAGGACGGCCATGGCATGGCCCAGCAATTAATTAACAGTAACAGTTGGTCTCAATCATGCTTAGGTTCGGTTTATTAGTTTAAGCATTGTGATAATTAGATTTTTAAAAAAATGATATCACTGTTGGAATTAAATAAAGGATGATCGAACTCTATTTATTTTCTCATAAGGTATATAGACCTATAGGATTCAAGTTGAAAGAGATTATCACTAATTTCATTTTTTTTCAAGTTGGTATTGAATATCCAAGTTAGTCTTATGAAAATTTTTAATCGATCATCAGGATAAATTAAAAAATATTTTCAACAGATAATCTATCAGTCCAGAGTTTATAGATTAATAATTTATTAAAAAAATTCATCTGTTAATTTAATTTGTAAAGTTAAAACTCGATCAAAATATATTTTGCCGCTGTATTATTGTCGCCGGTCCGGTGTTTTTCATGATCTGATATGACGGATTTATTTGGCAAGTATCTAGTGTAATAGGTGGTGCATTTAATTGTATTTGGTGCCTCCCTAATGACACCTAAAGATAGATAGGGTGTTTGTTTGCCTAACACGCTATGAACAATCTAAAATGGTACCCTATGAATAGGGTGTGCTATGAATAGGTTGGTCCTATGTTTTAAAATTATAATAATATTTTTGGTTAATATTAAAGTAATTTTAATTATTTAATATTCAAAATAATGTGCTATGCATAATGTGTTTAATTAATATATTATTATTATTATTATTATACGTGATTCATTTCGTTTCAATTTTCATACCACATATAGTTTGTATGGTCAAAGAATTATAGCTCAGATCTTCTAGTACTCAAAACATGGATCAAAGAAAGGCCACTCTCCACAATTGGTGGAGAGTGATGGCCCCACGTGTAAAATAAGTGGGGGTCACCACTCTCCACCAATGGTGGAGAGTGATCCATCCTTTGATCTGCGTTTTACGGACCATATGTTACATGTCCGCTCGGATGCTGCGATTTACCTCTCTCATGATGATCTTGGGTCGGGTACGGCGGGGGCGCTGGGGACGAGCGTTTCGCCTTTTTGCCACAACTATAGTGTCTATACACGCATCTCAAAGTAGATGCATATTTTCTAAAGCGTTCTAAGAAAAGACAAATTAAAAAGTATTTCTTACACTTTTCTTTAAATGAGCACATAAATCTTTGATGTGACATACTAGAAGATTCTAAAGTACGATTTGTATGCTAGACATGCTCTGTTGGCAGCGGCACAAACTTCTAAAAGAGTACGAGGAGATATGTAGATGAGTCCTACGATTAGTTGATCAAAGCCCACTTGGCTGGGATGACCCAGTTCGGTCGTACTGACCAGAGCCACTAACTTGTCCTCTATTCGGCTTCTTTACTATCAGTGACTACCTTTTGTCCGACCGGATAACCAAGCCACTCAGCAGGTAGCGATGGGCAGAGGAGTTTACAGTTTGTCTCTTAATTCTAGTTTCAAGCTTTCAAAGGATGATCGTTTGGATTGTCACGTCCGATAGGCATGTCCAATCGGCCAACATCGTCCACTCCGCCATCTTGGGCCTTTAATCACTTTAACTTTATCCTCTACCTCATTAGACCTTTTTCACTTTGATCCTTCTCTAATGGGTCTCTCTTCATCACCATATTAATCTACAATAATGTGAATATAAGAGTGTTATAACACTCGAATAATGTTACAATCGACGTAGATAAGTGTTATAATACCACGTATTAACCACGTTCAATTGTATCAAAAAATATATAAAAAAATAAAAAAAGTTGGGTAAAAAAAGAGAGGAATGAATTCACATTGGATTCGTAATTAATAAGGGTTAATATTAAAATAAATATAAATATGTATTAATATAATAGATATATTATATGATTTTAAAAAATATAATATATATTAACATATGGCAGGAGAATAAATAAATGTGTCTCTACAAGACGATCTAACGGTTAACACATGAAGTATTATCATAATAAAGTATGAGATTCGAATCTCGATAAAATCAAGATAAATATTTCTCTTATGTATTAATCATTATTCCAAAAATTAATAATTATTTATAATTTACCTTCTCTATATTAATCTTGAGACTAACAAAAATATTAGGAACGCATCTTTTACCATCAGGAGAATAAATAAATGCCCAGAGTCGAGCGAAGGACGCGGAGGAGACGCGGAAGGAAAGGATGTCTTTCCACATTTAGAATTTGTCCTTTTTCAAGTTTATATCATGTAAATGAGTGGAAATATTTGATAATAAATTAAAATGACAATTAATCAACGACGTATTTAGATTTATAAATTAATCAAAAATTATATTAGACTTTGATCTTTACTAATCAACTACTTTTTCTATTTTAACCCTTGAGAATAATTGCTCTCTTCTCTTACATCTACATATTTATGTAGTATTTTTTCTTTTTTCTTTCTCTTTGGATGCATGCATGTACATTACATGATATTTTTTTATATCAGGTCCAACGTAATCAAAATATACAATAGACGATATCGTTAAATTCCTTGCAACTTTATAAATCCATAGGACTTAAACTGGGTCCAATCAAATATATCTAAGTCAATTAATGGATTTTGATTAAAACTCAACCCAGAGACTTTAGATTGCAACTATTCAAATTCTGTAGATTTTTGAAATTACAAGGAGTTCAATGATGTCATTCATTGCATATTTCTGCTTCTTTCGAGATGTAAAAATTTTAATAAAAAAATTGACTAAAATATAAATCTATTCAGAGAGCTACTTTTCCCACCTCTTCAAATATCCTCACCTCCCTACCCACGTAATTTTTTTACCTTTATACTCTTTCCTTATTCTCTCACATTCACATTTTTTTAAGTTTTATTTCTTTTGTTTTTATTGGTTTTGTTTTTTCCAATCAATTTTATTCTTTTTAAATAATTTATTTTTTATTATATGTTTGTAATATTTTATTTATTGTTTAGTTATAAATTTTAAAGTATTAAAATTTTAAAAACGGTGTAGCACAGACGATGGACGCATGACATCTCTGACGTAATAGTCAGAAGTCGATTCTCAAGAACTAATGACCTAAGGTCGCATGTGTACCTACATGTACCTCTCTCCATATCCGTAGGGTTGGTACTAGATAAAAAAATAATAAATTAAATTAAATAGAATTAAAAAATAATAAATAAAATTAACTAAAAAAATTAAATAAAATTAAAAAATATATAAATATGGAGGAAAAAATAATAAATAAAATTAATTAAAAAATAAAACTAAATAAAAATTAAATAAAATTGATAAAATAAAAAAATAAAGAAAAAAAATGATAGAAATGATATTTGACAGGGAGAGAGAGAGGAGGGGGGAGGGGTGCGGTGTAAGAGGGGGTGGGAAAAGTAATTTACATCCATTCGTATCAAGTCCATGTTGGGTCTGATATTTTTCTATATCAGGCCCAAAATATGTTATCGAGCCCAACGTGGAGATTTTTTACGTTTCTTCCTTATTACATTTTAATACCTTCGAGAAGTTGAAATAAATAATGAATAACATATTTGAACTTCTTGCAACTTCAAAAATCCACAGGAACTGAAATGGGTGCAATTGGAGCTCTCTAGGTCCATTAGTAGATTTTGGTCAAAATCCACTGATAGACATAGATATCTCTGATTGCATCCATTTTATTTCATGTGAATTTCTGAGGTTATAAGAAGTTTAAATATGTTATCCATTATTTATTTTGATTTCTCCAAATGTATTAAAATGTTATAGAAAATTAATTAAACCTTATAAAATGTTATTCATATATTATGCATATATGCAAAAAAAGGGGGGAAAAAAAGAAGAAGAAAGGAGAGGGAAAATAAGTGGGAAGTTGCATGCATAGAAAAGATAAAAGAGAAGAGAGCGAAAAATGGTAGAAAAAAATGGTTAAAAAAGTAAGATTTGTCAAAAGGGTAAAACAGAAAGTGCACTTAAAAATGTGTGTTTTTTGGTCAATACTAAAATAGCATGTGTCTTTTGGTTAATTCAGAATCTCAGGTGCATCATTTGATAAATTGCCAAAATTAAAATGATGTCATTTGTTCTTATTATTATTAAAAAAAATCTAATGATCTTGTTCAAAAGTGGAGAAAAAGGCTCACTGGGAAGGTGGCTCAGATATTGATTGTGCGAAGACTTTGACTTAGCAAAATGTGGCTCCGAGCAATTCTGTATGCCAAAGGGAACATCAAATACCATACTAGAGAAGGGGTCCCGACGTAGGCACTCTGACGCTTAAGTCAGTGATAGAGTTGAGTCGAATGAACAGTAAAATGAACAGTCGTTGTGAGCATGTAAAATTACGTAGCATCACATACTTGCGTCTGTAGATGAAGACCCCTTTTATAGTATTACTATTTATTTGTGCACGAATCTCAAAATATTTTTTGAAAAGGACAGACCATAAAGATGCTCTAACACCCTTCTCAAAATGGACTCGTAATCTTTGCGTTCCGGCTGGAAGCTTCTAATTTACAGTTTGCATATAGAATATTGTCTATCTTTTATGACACAAAATGCTAAAAAGGAATATGAGATCATTGGGTTGAGGAACCTATCATATGCTTACCTGGCAAGCCAATTGAGTTCCTCCTGTGACCCAATCGGTAATTGCTTGCATGGGCAAGCCGGTCGACTTTATAGAGCGTTGTCGGGGACTCATCCCTCGCTTGGTATATCTATTTAGCCAAAAAGTTCAATTGGACCGGTTGCCTAGTCTATTCGATCGAACCATAGTTTCCATCGGCTGTACTACTTGGCCGAGCCAGTTAATTGTATTATCTTCCAGTGATAAAGAAGTCTTTACTTTGGAGAGTGTTGCCTCGTTTTTAGCTATTTATCAATATTGAGGAATTCGATATTCGACTGGCCCAACAGTCCGATCGGATAACCCCTCAACTACGAGGATCAACTATACTGCCTTTGAAGATTCACTTTTCTTTAATTTTAACCACCATATTAACCGACCTCCTGAACTTGAACCCACTTCGAGGGGCCACCCTAACCGCCGTATCTTCTCATGTTCCTATAAATTTTTCTATTTTAAGCCACTTTGGTTAAAATTGCTTTAGAGTAGCTGACTTGATTAAAAAAAAAACTGCAACATCAAGTACTTTGACTAAATTTTTTAAAATAATTTTAATTTCTACAAAATTACAGCTACCTCCGAATGCGCTAACGTCCATAACTAGCCTCCTCATATGACAAAATTGATGATATCGTTATAAATAGTTTTACCCTCTTGTTTTTTTTTCTCTCTCGGGGTAAAGAAAGAAACAATCACATAAATGGATTGTTTTTAATAATGGAGTATGGTGCACCAAGACAAACAAGATAGCGGATATTTTCCTCAATTATTTTGATGAATTATTCACATCTTCTAATGCTAATGGTCGAGAATTTGAGAAGGTTGTTTCTCGCATTGAGCCTACTGTAAATTCTTCATGAATGATTCACTTTGTGTCCCTTTTAGGTCAAGTCCGTAAAACTTTATTTGACATGGACCCCTCAAAAGCCTTGGCGCCCGATGGATTTACGACATTATTCTTTCAAAAAAATTGACCCTCGGTCGACCACGCGATAATTTCTACGGTCCTTCATATATTAAATGATAATGGTGATATGAAGGGATGGATGGAATTCCACACTTATTACTCTCATCCCTAAGATGCCAAACTCTTCTTCATGGAAATAATTTAGGCCCATAAGTTTACTGTTGACAGGTGACTCATATTTGAATGAACATCAATGTTTGAGTATCATGGGGAAAAAATCTATTAAGATTTTTCGTAACAAAATTATGTTACTTTTTTTTATATAATTACAACTTTTCATAACATAATTCTGTTACATTTTTTCATAACAGAAATCTGTTACGATTTTATTGGGTCTAGAGTTTAGGACTATTTATATAGATCATTGTAAATATATTATATAATGAGAATCATTGAATATGATTCTTTTATTAGAGAGAATTCTAATAAAACTTCGATTGTTTTTGCAGAGTAAGTACGCCGTCGAACCATGACAACTCTTCTTCTTTCTCGTGTTTGCTTTTTCTTGTGCATCTTTGTCTCGTTGTTGCACGCGATCTCTTTCTCTCTTCCTCTTCTTCCACATTAGAGGTTAAGAGGCGTTACCCTTTTTTACACAACAATTGATATTAGAGCAAGGTTTTGCCAAATTTCTTCAACACATCGTGGACGACTTCTGGGAAGTTTGATATAATGAAGTTTGACGGAATCGGAAACTTCATATTATGACAGAGAAATGATCAAGAATTTATTGGTGCAACAAGGCATGGTAAAGGTGCTAGAAAAAAGGAAACCAGAAAGTATGAAGAGATCGGATTGAGAAGAACTTTTGGCAAAGGTAATGGCAACAATCATGCTTTGTCTTACGGATGATAGAATGTACTATGTCATGGATGAGGAGTCACTAATGACAGTTTGGCAAAAGCTGGAAAGCTATATATGTCAAAGTCATTGACAAACAAGCTGTATCTTAAGCTGAAATTATTCAGGCTGAAGATAACAAAGGAAACTGATCTGAGCCAGCACATCAACGTATTCAACCAAATAATGAGTGGTCTGAAGAGGATTGATGTGAAAATCAAGGAAAAGACAATGTGTTGATGTTGCTAAATTCTTTACCTTCATCTCTTACATATGTGAATTTGGTTACTACTTTAATGTGAGGTAAGAAAACTCTTAAATCAGAGGAGATCATAGGTGTATTGCTAAGTTTTCACCAAAGAAAGAAAACAAGCGATGAAGTTTCTCAAGGAAAAGGACTTGTGGTAAATAACAACCAAGAGCGTGGTAGGAGCAAATCTCGACATGGATCGGGTAACGACAACAAGGCTGATTCTAAGTTGAGAAGGAAGAAGATGATCTTGTGCCACAAGTGTGGAGGCAAAGGTCATATGAAGAGAGATTGTCTAGAGATAAAGAAACATGTTGCAGAGAAAAAAGGTAGTTCGACAAAATCTGCAAACATAATTGAAAAAAGAAAATTCAAAGAGCAGTGATAGAGATATGCTATCAATTATGTCGAGTTCGGAGCAACTAGCGGGTGCATGAATTTTAGACTCTGCATGTTCATATCACATGACTCCAAACAAAAAGAGGTTTGATACCTACAAGGCAGTGGATTCTAGTTCAGTGTTGATGGGAAATGATGCGTCTTGCAGAGTCATCGACATAGGAAACATTAGAATTAAGATGTTTGATGATGTGATCAGAATTTTATGTGATATCAGACATATACCAAACCTAAAAAAGAATTTAATCTAACTAGGATATTGATTGCAATTGTAAGTTAGTGAACGGGATGATGAAGGTCATCAAAGGAGCTCTGACGGTAATGAAAGGACAAAAGATAGCAAGGAATATGTACAAGTTGATAGGAACTACAGTTATCGGTGGAGTCTGAATCAGAAAATATTGTCTTGTGGCAAATGCGGCTAGGGCATATGAGTGAAACTAGGATGCTAGAACTTCACAAAAGAGATTTGTTGAAGGGTGTCAAGACGTGCAAGCTTGAAGTATGAAAATTCTGTGTTCTTAGGAAATAGAGCAAAGTGCAAATCAAGATGGCAATAAAGATGAAGGAGATTTTGGGCTACGTACATACGGATCTATAAGGACTAGCTAGTATAACATCACATGGAGGACACTTGTATTTTATGAGTTTTACTTATGATTACTCACGAAAGATCTAGACATGATTTATGCGTCATAAGTCATAAAATTTTGTAAAGTTTAAACTATGAAAAACTGAAGTGGAGAACCAAACTGGAAGGTAGATCAAATGTCTTAGGTCAGACAATGAGACTGAGTACATAAATTTAAAGTTTCAGGAATTTTGTGAGTAACATGGGATAATGAGGTATTTCTCGGTTCGCAGACACTCCAGTAGAACGAGGTGGCGTAAAGGTTGAATAGGACAATCATTAAGAAGGCAAGATGTCTCAGGTTGAATGCAGGGCTAGCAAAGAATTTTTGGACTGAAGTGTTGGTGTAATTAGCTTCTAAGATTTTCATGTTTGACAATGTACCTAACTCTGGTCAGTTTGACGAAAGGTTGATCCAAATAGGACTTAATGTTTCGAAAAGACTAGCAAGAAAAAGTCCTAATTTAGTTAGGCAAAGGGAATTTGTAGAGGGAGGTAATCCTAGGTGGTGAAAGTCCTAGTGAGTAAAACTATGTAGTGAAAATTCTAGGGGGAGGTAATCCTAGGTGGTGGAAGACCTGATGAATGAAGTTAGGTAGTGGAAATCTTAGGGGAGATAACCGGTGGTGGAAATCTTGGTGAGTGAAACTAGGTAGTGAAAATTCTACGAGGAGATAACCCTAGGTAATGTTAAAGTCTTGGATATAGTCCAAGCAAGAACCCTAGTAGGTCGGGTGGATTTATAGGAATGCGGCTTGATCTTAAGGGATTGACCCTTAGGTGATAGACTTGTAGTAGGGACCTCCAAGCAAAAGGTAAGTCTAATAGATCAAGTAGACTTACAAATATAGGATAGGTTGCTTGTTTGTATTTGTATGATTATTTTGCAAGAACCTGGAGCTAGAAGCAAAATAGATAGTAGACAAATGCAAATGGGTGAATCGGACTTGACTCGGGTTGAACTAGACCCAAACTGATTCAAGAGACCGAATCGGTAGTTCGGTAGACCGACTGGGTTTGGTCTGAGTTGTCAGAAATATTAACATGGAAGATGATGTGGCAAAAGATCATCTTTATGATTTGGATCAGGATGAGGATAAGCTAGATGATGTGGATAGAGATAAGGCTTCATCCAGATAAGAGTTGATCCAGATAAGGATCTGTTCCAACTCTATAAAAAGAGATGAAGGCTCTACATTCAAGACACTGATTCTTCATTCTACTCTTTATCTCTACGCTCAGAAAGCTACACTACGAAGCTCTGAAGAAAAGAAATTTATAGGGTGCAAGTGGATATTCAAGAAGAAAGAAGCAATGTTAGAGGGAGACGAAGCGAAGTTCAAGATTAGGTTGGTAGCAAAGGTGTATTCACAGAGAAAAGAGATTGACTATGAAGAAATTTTCTCTCCAGTAGTAAAACATACATCAATTAGAGTGATGTTAGCTTTAGTGGCACATCATAATTTGCAGTTGGAGCAAATGGATCTGGAGATGACATTTCTTCATAGAAATTTAGTGGAGCAAAATTTTATATCACAACTAGAGGGATTTAGTCAGCCCGGACAAGAGCGATTGGTTTGTAAGTTGAAGAAAATGCTCTATAGATTGAAATAATCTTCTAGGCGATGGTATAAATATTTTGATTCATACATGATTCAAAATGGATATAGGAGATGTGAGTATAATTACTGCATATATGTAAAGAGTATTGAAGATGAATCACTAGTTTTTTTATTACTGTACGTAGATGGCATGCTCATTGTTACAAACAAGATGAAAGAGGTCAACAAATTAAAGAAGTTATTGAGCAAAGAATTTGACATGAAAGATTTGGGAGAAACTAAGAAGATTCTTAGGATGGAGATTCACAGGGATAGAGCTACAGGGAAATTATGGTTGTCTCAACGTAGCAATGTGGAGAAGGTACTGGATAGGTTCAACATGAAGAATGCAAAGTCGATGAGCACACCCCGGACACATCACTTCAAGTTATCTAGTACATAGTGTCCAAAGATAGATGACGAGATCCAAGAGATGTCAAAGGTTCCTTATACAGTGTAATTGATTGTCTGATGTATGCCATGATTTGCACAAGACCAAATTTAGCGCAAACAGTTAGTATGGTGAGCAAATTTCTCTCAAATCCTGGTTAATCACATTGGGATGCAGTGAAATGGATCATCATATACTTGAGAAATATAACTGATTATGACATCATATTCAGTAGATAATCGGAATATCTTTCAGTTGTTGGGTATGTAGATCCAAACTATGCAGGAGATTTAGATAACAGGAGGTCTACTATGAGATACGTGTTCACTGTGGCAGGAGGACCTATCTATTGGAAATCTATGATACAACTTATTGTTGCATTATCTACTACGGATTCGAAGTACATGGTAGTAGCTGAAGCAGCGAAGGAAGCTTTATAGCTTACAAGGTGGTCAGAGAATTGGGAGTTCAGTAAGGTGGAGTCAAGTTGTTATGCGATGGTCAGAGTGCTATCTATTTTGCGAATAATCAGATGTATCATGCGAGAACAAAGCACATTGATATGAGGTTTCATAAGATCAGAGAACTAATTGTTTCCTCGGAAATTCAACTTGAGAAGATTCACACTGCAGACATGTTGACAAAGCTAGTGACCACAGAGAAGTTCAAGCATTGCTTGAACATGATCCATATCTCTAGATGCTAAAGGAAGGAAGTCCAGACCCAAAGATTCAGGTAGAGTTTTGTTCAGATACTCATGTTCTTCGAAGAGATGAATATTCGCTAAGGCGGAGATTGTTGATTGGTGGCTCATATTTGGATGAAGGTCAATGTAATGAGCGTCATGGATAAAAAAATCTGTTAAGATTTTTTGTAACAGAATTCTGTTACGATTTTTTATAATAGAATATAATTTTGTTACGATTTTTCATAATAGAGTTCTATTGTGGTTTTTCATAATAGAAATTTTTTACGATTTTATCAGGTATAGGATTTAGACACTATTTATATGGATCATTATAAATATATTGTATAATGAGAATCATTGAATGTGATTCTCTTGTGTAGAGATAATTCTAATAAAGTTTCGGTCATTTTTGTAGAGTAGGCACGTTGCCGAATCACGATAAATTTTCTTCTTCTTCTCTCCAGTCTTTGCTCTTTCTTGTACATCTCTGTCTCGTTGCTCCACACGATCTCTTCCTCTCTTCCTCTTCTTCCGCATTAGAGGTTGAGAGGTGTTGCCCTTTCTTTACGCAACACTTATGTAACACTTGTTATAAAATTATTGCTCGTACCATTACTAATCGGTTGAGACCAGCTATTGCTGCTGCACTTCATCAACAAGAAAGTGCATTTGTGCTGGGGCGCCTTATCACAGATGGAGATGAGGAAGATCGCCTGTTTCACCTTGGTCTTGGCTGTCGTCGCCCTCGACGTAGTGTCTTTTGTTTTTATTAGCGATAAAATTAAGATCGATAATTTACTAAAAGATGTCACTAACTATCAAAAATACTTGAAACTTATCAAATTTCACAAAGATATATAACTAACATGGAATTAGGAGCGCCCCAACAACTAGTCGAGAAATGACTATCGGGTTATGACGAACATTTTCATCATAAAATTCTGACTTAGTCAGTCACAATCGGTTTGGTCACAACCGGCCTAATCATGATTTCATAGCCAAAAGCAATGATCGCACTCTGAAAACTATCGTTTTGGTTATTAGTCGAGCCGGGTAGTAATTTGTAGTGATAGTTAGAGTTATCGACGACAATTTCATACAAATAATTAGAGTTTTTATTTATTAAAAAAAAGTATTTTGAAAAGGAAAAAAATAATGTACTTCATGTTAAATATAAAAGTTAAGTGGAATATATATTGAGGTATTTTCAAAAAACAAAAAAAATTGTGCCCTCTATGAATTATCGCATTCATTTTAAATTTTAAAATAATTTTAATCAAAATTATTATACAAAATGTTGTAAATAACTACATCATAATATTTTTTTTAAATAACAAATATTTTAAATATTTATAATTAGAATTACTAGAAGGAGAGTCTTGGCGCAATGTTAAAATTATTGTCATGTGACCAAAAAATCACAGGTACACCACCTCTTACGTTAGGTACTTGCCAACTAAACACCCTTATATCATGAACAACAACCTATTGACCTAGAAACAGTCTTTTGTAAAAAATAGGATAAAGTTGCGTACAATGAATCCTTCTCTAGGACCCTACATAGCAGGAACTTCATGCACCAGACTATTTTTTTTTCTATAATTAGTATTACTTTAATATCAATCAAAATTACTTTACATTATACTAATTTTAAAACATAGACCAACCGAATCATAGCACACCCTATCCATAGCTTGTTTGGCAAACAAACACCCTATCTATCATTAGGTGTTATTAGGGGCGCACAAATTCAATTAAATACACCACCTCTTACGTTAGATACTTGCCAACTACACCCTATTGACCCGAGATACTAATGCAGTGGTAAAATAGTTTTTCAATTTCTTAGGCATGCAATAACGATCGAATGATGAATTAAGATAATCTCTTTCAACTTGAATCCTATAGGTCTAAACCTTATCAGAAAATAAATAGAGTTCGATCATCCTTTATTTAATTCCAACAGTGAGATCCTTTTTTAAAAATCTAATTATCATAATGCTTAAACTAATAAACCGAACCTAAGCATGATTGAGGCCAATTGTTTCTGTTAATTAATTGCTGGGCCATGCCATGGCCGTCCTGCAAGGCTCTGCGTGCAACAGCAGCATCATAAAGCTTCCAGATTGCGGAATTAATTATTAATGGAGGAAGGAGGCGAAGGAGGCGAGCATAAAAGGCAAGCAAGCAAGCAGTTGACTGCTGTGGATGAGGAGTCTGGCGGTTTCGATGGAAACAGAGGAGAACAGGGTGGCGGCGCCGCCACCCTCCTGCAAGTCCAGGTTCAGGAGGGTGTGCGTGTTCTGTGGCAGCAGCCGCGGGAAGAAGGAAATCTACCAGATCGCGGCGACTCAGCTCGGTCAAGAACTGGTGCAGAGGAAGATCGACTTGGTGTATGGAGGAGGAAGCGTAGGGCTCATGGGGCACGTTTCCAGAGCTGTTCATGATGGTGGTCGCCATGTTTTGGGGTTTACTCCCTCCCCTCTCTTTCTCTCTCTCTCTCTCTCTGTTTCTGATCTCTCATGCTCTGTGTCTCAGACTGTGGTGTGTTTGCAGAGTGATTCCGAGGGCTTTGATGCTCAGTGAGGTAGGAGTATTATTATGCAGCTAGCCAGCTGCCAGTGCTCTGTTTTCCTTGGTAGTAAACATGCATCCTGATGGAGTCGGGGACGATGAATGGGCAGACAACAGGGACGGCAGTGGGGGAGGTGAGGGCGGTGGCGGGCATGCACCAGAGGAAGGCCGAGATGGCTAGCCAAGCCGACGCTTTCATCGCGCTGCCTGGTAAACAAAATGCAGCGTTTGATATTTTTTCTGAGGCCAAAATCAAAAGGACATTCTAAATTATATAAATCACCTAAACGAATATTTACTATGAGCGTTATTGTAATACTATAACTATTATAAATTAGAAATCATAGGTTGTCTGACGTGGACAATTTGATAAGGTTAAATTTTTTTAAAAAATTTCTTTCTCATCTTCGTGCAATAAATTTTTTTTCTCTTTCCTTTTTAATTAAAATAAAATTCTCTTTACTCTCTCCTATTATTGTATGCAATAATTACTATGTTACTAATACAACAATATTGTAGTAGCTACTATATAGTAGCGGCTATAATGTTATAGTAGTTATAACTACTTCAACAGTATAATAATTGTTACAACGATAAAGTAGTTATTACAACGATACATTAGCAGGTACAACAGCTGCTATATTGTAGTAGCTACTGTTTAATAGCTGTTATCGCTGTAGCAGTAACTGTGTAGTAGCTGCTACAACACACCACTAAAAATTAGTATCACAGTGATTGTTGCATCCAATCATAGGAGAGAAAAATGAGAATTTTATTTTAATTCAAGAAGAAAGAGAGAAAAATTGTTTATTTTAATTTAAGAGGAAAGAGAGAAAAGTTGTTATATACAAATGAGATAGGAATTAAAAAAATTAGATTTTAACCTCGTCAGATAACCCATATCGGATTTCACTTACGGTCGCACAAGAGACATTGAGCATCATATCATTTCTCCTATAACTAACTACCGCTAGAGATAACAATGGATAGAGTTTGAGTTAGAATGCATATTCTTAGTCCTCATCCTCATATCGAGCTCCATTCTCATTACGGTATTCAACTTTCATTTTTATGCCCATTGGAGGATGGATATCTATCTTTATTCTCATACCCAATTAGATGATTAGATATCTCTGTACTAATTTTTTTTTTCATTTCATCCAACTAACATATTGAATAAAAGCATATTAAAATTAATAGCATATCAAAGAAATATAATTAAACACAAATAGAATACACATCTATAGGTTAAAGGGGAGAAGCCAAGGAGAAGATCAGATTTATGCCCTCCTTCATTCGGATCAAGTATTAGATCCTTTATTGAATTCAAAGAAAATTGTCATCCCTAGCTATTACAATATATAATACCTATAAAATAGTTAATATAACATAGTTCCTTACTTCTAATATTATCTATTATAGCAATGTGTAATAGCTAATACAATAATGTTATAGTATTATAATATCTATTGCAGTAATATGTAATAGCTAATACAACAATGTAATAGTATTATAATATCTATTGTGCAGTAGCTACTTAGGTAATTGTTATAATTATTTTAAAGTGATTTATCAATTAATTGGTAAAAAATATTTTGATATAAAACAATTCAAGATTTAAGATTTTAGGATTTATGATTTAGTTACTTAGTTAGCTTACAACTATTTTAAAATAATTTTGATCAACTTAAAGTGATTTTGATAAAATTTAAATAATTTTGATTAAAGAGTATTTTAATATAATAATATTTTAAGTATAATAATTTTGACTAAAATAAAATAGTTATTTTTACATATTGTAATAACTATCAAGTAATAAAAGATGTTTTGAATACAAAACATCTTGATATCATTCAAAAAAGGATGTTTTTTTTTTGACAATTTACATAATTTAAGACATCTTTTTTATTTATATCCGAATTTTTATATATCATTTAGACAATTATTTTATATATCATTTAGACAATTGTATGAATTTGCTTATTGGCTTTTTTTTTTTTGATGGGATTGAAGGTGGGTATGGAACATTGGAAGAGCTCCTGGAAGTGATCACTTGGGCTCAGCTTGGCATCCATGACAAACCTGTAGAAAGGGCTTATTGATCCTTTGTTTTGCTTCAAGGAGTCGAATAGGGAAACAGGGTTGCTAAATTGATGTATTTGATGGGCAGGTGGGTTTGCTAAATGTGGATGGGTACTACAACTCGCTGCTCTGCTTCATCGACAAGGCTGTGGACGAAGGGTTCATCGCAGCAGCCGACCGTCACATCATTATCTCCGCGCAAACGGCTCATGAATTGCTCCACAAGCTCGAGGTAGATAGTGTGTTTCATTATGATCCAGTCGAGTGGATCAGCTTATCGAATCAGTTTAACTCTTGACCATGTTGATGCAGGATTACGAGCCAATGCCAAGCCCAGTACGAATGAGGCTGAGCTGGGAGCCTAAACCTGACATGGCCAGTGGACCCCAACTCAACTAATGTGTGTACCTGTTGAGCCACTTCCCAGTTGATTCTTCACCATTGTACACAAATTATTTTTATTTATTTTTCTAATATAAATATGACATAAAAGATTATCCGGTGCAAACAACTCCCGTCATACGAAATCTTAAAGAATGATCCATTGTACATAGTCTTACCTTGTTTTTTATAAAAAAATTATTTTCAAGATTCGAATCCGTTTATTGTTGTACCAAGACTCACCTTCTAATATAAAAATGACAACTCGAGGAATAATCTATTGTAAACTGTGTTACCTTAACAAAAAGTAGTTTCCATGATCTTTCGTAAGGTTGGAAAAGGGTGACGGTGGGAGTTGGGTCGTATTGCATTATGTCAGCAGCTCGTTCAAACTCTTCCCTTAGGATTTTGATGCTGTACTTGTCGACTACCCGACCAAGGTCGTGTGAGATGTTGAACGGGTCCTCGATGCATATCAGGTGACGGTCATTTCCAATTCGCCGCGTCCAGTCCTTATCTTGCTTACTGGAAGTTAAAACAAAATGGATAAGTTTGAATGAAGCGAGAAGTATAAACGAAAAGGATCTCGATCCCCTAACACGAACATACAACGATACTGCTGAATGGAGAATCAAGAAATGAAGATGCTGTAGACAAGGAAAACTTCAAATTCGATCTGCATTAGAAAGAACAATAGAAAGAAATACTAAGCTAGACATACATTTCCATACTAAGCTAGGCATTTCCAGCCGGAGTAATTACCAAACTGCAAAAGCCTGAAGAACTCGTGTCGAGAAAATACGAATGACATTACCTGATGATGCTCCCTGTGCGAATAGATATAACATCATTTGTATAATCATGATGATATGTCCAGTAATGGAAGAATGCCCATATCAATCTTGCAATGCTTTCCTTGTTCCCGATGCCAAAGTCGCGGAGCATTTCCATTTGATCGAAGAAGGTGCATTTGGTATTCTCCACAGTGACACTGTAAGTTGTATTCATTGCCTGTTAAGACTCAAAAGGGTGCAAGTTTAGTCATCTTCAACCACATGCTTACAACAACAATCAAAGTCAATCTTCAACCACACAACGTAACAAACATAAATATCAAGATTTTAGTGAAACAAAATTATGCGATAATTACATCCAAAAGACTTTAAGATCATGTTAACAATGATGATTTCTTAAATAATAAAGGATAACAAAATGATTTTTTTTAAGTCATATCTTGTACGCAGCCTTTGCTGGAGAGAGTGCTAATCTTATGAGAAAAAAAGATTGTAAATGTAGTCCAGGGCAGCATAATCTCAACCTGATAACACAATTAACTCGAATAGGTTGGCTCTTTAAGGATTTCTCAAACAGTGTCCAACTAAAGTTAGAAAGAACATATCTGGTGAATAAAGTATCGGTTGCATTAAGAATTAGCCCAAACTACTCAATCAGAAGCCAACATCAAGTAGATTAGATATTTCGTCACACAATCTGGCCAACTAGTTTATTCCTCAAATAAGAGGCACTTCCAAAAATGCTTATTAGTGTAAGAGCAATTACTAATATTCTAAAGTTCATATCAACCTGTATGCCCTGGAATCAGACAAGGTGACTAAAAAACCAAAGATATATTTTGTATTGGTGAAATTCTTAGAAAATCTACAGAGTACGACTAACTGATGACATAATAGAAAATCAAAAGAAGATGGTTTACAGTGAAGGTGAAATTTCATTTTTTTGTCTCCTTCGGTAAATCATTTATTTCAAATAAAACCAGTCACTTGCTCAGTAGTTCTGATTTATAGGATATGAATTAACCCTTTTTGAAAGAGTATAAAGACATCTCAGGACCGTATATGCTAACACACGCACACACACAAAAAGAGAATAAAATTGCTTCATACCTGCAAACAAGGAAGAATTACAGGTCTTCGTAGTTGCAGAAGGATGCACATTAGCACGTACCTGGAAATAAATCACAGTCAATTATCTTCATCCTATATTTAGCCCGTAGATGCTATAAGCTTATGATTGTGTATCAGTAGTGCAACTCACGCATAGCAAGAAAGTGCCCCTTGATATGTTTCATTGACACGAAGAGATTTAGCCTGGTGTTTAACAATAAAAGCCAATTGTCGTAATCTTTCATCAATCTGTGCGTAATCTTTCAGGAGCTTTGTGTAACAACTGCTAAAAGATTATTGACACAAATATCACATGAAAGACCAGTAACTGGATCCATCAACTTCACTATAGGAACCCTAGCATGAGTTAGTGCCTACAAAATTATGTAATTTTAGGAAAATTGTTATGGCAAGGGTCTATTTATATATCCTGTTTGAAAAACAATCAAATAAGCCAATTCATTCAGGACAAATAAAACAGCATAAGAAAACAGAAGCTAAGCTATGATCTTCGAACGATAACATGATTAGTCGATGACTCCTTTGCATAACAAATCCAAATGTTTTTTTTTCACCCAAACCTACACCACCATAGTTTTAAAATCCTCCAGAGGCATATTAATTAAATTGATATTTTGAGGATAAATAGAGATCTTTAGAATACAAAAGCATATATCTACTGTGACTATTTCTCATAGGATGAATCACTGGGTATCCATGCAAGCATGCCTTTTTAGGTGCCATACTACACAAACTAGGGTACATATCATGCATGGATCTCAGCACCTAAATTTAACTGAAGAATTCTGTTAACATATTTGATCTCCCCTTCTTTTCTTTTTATAATATTGTCTCCCTACATTTCTAGTCAATGTCGTTAAACAGAATCTACCAATAATCCTTCATTCCCTCAGTAGCTTCCTTGCTATAGCCTATAGGACGTACAAGCAAGTAGCAGTACCAAAACTAGTGAGGGTGTTTCTTTCTTCCTCTTTCATCTGGTGAACTGGTTGAGGCTGCAATTTGTTATTGCTTTATTTGAAAGGGCGAGTTGAATCATCTATAAACATTACACTTGGGCCTGATTGAACTGGCCATTCGATTCAGGTCAATCAGGATGTGAATCTCATAATCGCAAATCTAAGGCTCATAACCATCATAGGACCTCATTGACAATGCTCTCCAAAAGATGTAGTTTCAGACTATGATGTTGTGATAGATTTTTGGAAATAAATCACTAAAACTTGAGTATGGAGAACCTGATGTATGTAGGCGTCAAACACATCACATTATTAGATGGGAAGATGGCGTGCCCGACACAATATAGACTCACCAGGGTCTTGGTTTGGCAAAAAAATCATTAACATGAGAAATATAATAAAAATAATAACCATTCAAGAAAACAAAGTCGTCCAATGATAGCACATGCATCTATATGAGAGAATACATGCCAGTTACCTGACAATTTGAAAATTACCGGACTGTAGAATTTCAGCCAACTTCAACACAATATCAGATTTGTTCAAACCCCAATCATTGATTGCAAGGCAAACATCAATGTCACTTTTTGAGACACCAAAAGTGTTGGCACATGATCCATAAAGATGCAGCTTAGCATTTGGCCATTCTCTGTACACCAAATTCTCTAGAGACAGGAATAACTATTTCTGTTTGGCCTTTTCTTCCTCTGTCAGTACCAGAGACTCAAAAATTGAAATAAAACTTGGAGTCATTGAATCAATGTTGGGGCGGCATTGAACTACCCTTTTTTGAATCCTCATTCTCTGACTTGAGACATGATTTCCTCTGTACAAGCCTAACCTTACATCCTAAAATAAAAAAAAAATCTAAAATGTGACGACAATTGAAGTACAGTCAAGAACAAAGGATAACTGCGATATGATAAACTTAGGTTGAAAGAAGCATCAAAGCTCACACACCGTATACACATTTTGTGAATCTCAATAATTTTGTGAAATACATTAAATTAATTGAATATTTACAGTCAGTACAAATAAATGTTACATATCACCATCACAAGGTAACTGCGATGCAGCAATTTGTGACATAACAAATACAAGGAAAAGGCTCGATGTATGACTTAGCAACCAAAACTCTAAAATGGCAATACAAGTGGCATCAATGGAACTAGGTATATTTATATAGTAAGAATATCAAATTAGGAAACCTAAAACAGGCATATAAGTATGCACTATTCAGCTTCTAAAAACTGTAAGAGGAAATTATTAACTGTTCACCTAGTTTTCATGGATTGAACCTAAACATTCATATCATAGGACAAAACTGATGGCTTGAAATGCATAGCACTATTTTTGTAAAAAATAAAACTTCAGAACATTCGCTTATATTAATATATATTTTGTTGAATGAAGATCGAATTACATTTAACTTTTTCAAACTTAAAAAGATACTTAATTTTAAGTATTTCTATTTTATAATATAACTGTCCTTGTATACAAAAGAACGATGTGAAATTTGATACATGATACGACATTGTAATGTAATAAGAAAGTATGTCTCAATAAAGAAATATCCTAATTGTGTACTTTGTGGAATCAACATGGTAATTTTAAGCATCAGTATATTATGATTGCATCATCTCATCTATGAGCTCCTCACCATTCCTCAATAGGATTTCAAACCTGACAGACTTAGTAACAAATGTACACCATGATCAAGTTAGATAAATAAAAAGAAATTTCCTTTCCTGAAGGTGATGCCTGTATATCTTATCTTAGACTTAGTAACAAATGTACACCATGACCAAGTTAGATAAATTAAAAGAAATTTCCTTTCCTTAAGGTGATGCCTGTATATCTTATCTTGTTCGCATTTAAAGCCTCTAGACAACTTAGGAAATGAAAAATTGCTCAAACAAAAAATTGTACAGAGTCATAGAAGGTATGCAAAACTTGATCGTCTGTTGGTATTATAATCTGAAAGAGGTAAGAAGTATGCATTTGCCTCAACATCATCTTATCAAACCATGCAAGAGCCATCTATTTTGGATGCATATGAAGGAAACCGGAGCTTAGCTTTGCAACAAAATGGTTAAAACTCATGTTCACAAGGTTAGATACTTTAGGTAATGATTGAAAAACTGTCAGTTATTTAAAGAAGTTACTGTTTGTGATGGTATGAAAGCAATATGCAGAGTTTAAATTCATAATAAACCATGTACAAACAAATATTATGATTTACCTTCGAACTTGAAATGCTAGTAGGCGCCACCATCTTTTTTTACTTCGGCAGACACCAATGATCCCTCTTCACCTGGAGTTTTTCTTTCAGAGTAATTGTCCTCGATCTCCAGCTTCTGCATGCTAGTTAGTTCTTCAACAGTTTCATGCTCTGAATCCTGATAAAGTTCCTCAGTATCCTTTTCTACATAATTAGGCGGAAAGCTACCGAAAGCAAGCTCTGAGAGAGTGCCTGATTCTGCTGGTTACTTCGCTCAAGGGAATGGATATAATCTTGAGAATTTCCAGATGAAATAGTTCTTCTTTGAGCATATGTCATGAGTGGATGAGATGCATGATCGTGGATTTCTGCCATATGAGAGTGCCTCCCTGTTGCTGGTATCCTTTGCCCCATCTTCATTGTAGGCCTCTGGAGCGTCGCACCCAAGCTGTAGTTCCTATGAGAAAACCCGTTTGATCTCTCTGCTTGCACTTTCCCATGGTCTCTTGTAATTGGCGGAGGTGATCGAAAACCTAGCCGGAGTGAGTCAGTCTCTTGAAAAATCGTAATTGGCGGCGGTGATCGAAACCCTAGCCGGAGTCGCAGCGCCGCAGCATTACAAATGAATTGCTTGCTTTCAACGCTACGAATAAAATAAAAATAAAAATAAAAATAAAAATAGAGTGCGGTGACCGGAAACCCGGCCGGAGTCGGAGCACCGCCTCCGAATCCTAAACCCATTTGGTTTCGACTTACTATAAATATATGCCCCTAGCCGGAGTCCGGCCATTTATCACTCTTTCCTCTGTTTTCTTTTCTGCGCTCTGGCGATTCGGCGATTCGGTGATTCTTGTTGTTTTCTGCGCCGTTGCGATCAGCAATGGCAACCTCTCAGCAGCTGCATCCGGTCGATCTTCTTCATCCTCAGGAGCAGCAGCCGCTGGCGACTTTTCTTCGTCCTCGGGGGCAGCCGCGACCGGTGAGGGTTCGACGAGTATGGGCTTCAAATTTGGACCTTGAGTTCTCCATCATCGCCCAAGTGCTCCCTCGATTTCCCATGGTGTCTTTCGACACCGAGTTCCCGAGATGCACCCTCCTCCCGCAGAAGCCGCACTACCTTCTCTCGGCGGACGAGCGCTACGCTTTCTTGAAGGCCAATGTAGAACGGTCGAAATTGACCCAACTCGGTCTCACCCTCTTCGACGCCGATGGCAATCTTCCCGGCGGCGTTGGAGAGGCTTTCATCTGGGAGTTCAATTTCTGCGACTTTGACGTCTGTCGAGACAAATTCGATTACAATTCGGATGGAATCGATTTCAGAATGCTGTTTCTCAAGGGGATCGACCCCGGTCGCTTTGCTGCGTGCTGTCACAGTGCTGGTCTCGTACGTCATTGTCCATGCTGCTCCACCACCGCAGACTGGATCGCCTTCGGCAGCGTATATGACTTCGGTTATCTTGTAAAGGCTTCATCTTTGGACCAACTACTACCCGAAACTCTGAATGAATTTTTACTGCAAGTGGCCTACTTGTTCGGCAATTTTATCGACGTCAAGAATCTGATGAGCCACTGTGATGGATTGTCCGGCGGATTAGAGAAGGTTGCCAGGACTCTGGCGATAACTCGGGAAGTTGGTGGCGCGCACGAGGCAGGGTCCGATAGCTTGTTGACCACGAGAGTCTTCTTGGAGATGAAGAGGCTGTTCTTCACAAATGAAGCTGACATGGCACCTTATGGGAATGTCATTTGGGGTTTGTGATCAATGTTGTCAGTGGGGGCATTGGTGTTTAGTCCACTTATTTGTGTTGTTGATGTATATGGATAGCAATCCGCAAACTGTATTTGGCGATTGTTCAAAATATGTGTTTTTTTATTTTATTGTTGATATATGAATGGTTATAAGAAAAATATAAACTCGTTTTTTAAAAAAAATAATAATATTTCATATTAAGCGAATAAAGAAAAAGAATTTTTATCCGGTGACGATAGAAAAAAAAAATTCATATGTGCCAAATAGGGTATAAGAGATGAACAATAAAATGATGCTTCACTTATAAAATTACAGACATAATATATTAACTTTTAAGTACGGGAATCTCGTTTCATACTTCTCACCTCTTCCTTGCAATCCCTCCAAGACTCCATCTTTATAATTAACTTTTATGATTTAGCTTTTAAATAGCTGCTATGACTATTTTAAAATAAATTAAATCAACTTAAAATGATTTTGATGAAGTTTAAATATTTTTAACCAAGTTAGTAACGAGTATTTTGATATAATATATTTTATGTATAATAATTTTGATTAAAATAAAATAGTTAATTTTTAAGTTGTAATAACTATGATTACCTATTATCCTATTTTATATATATCATTAATACAATTTGTATGAATTTGTTTTTTTTTTTCATTTTTTCTATTGAAGGAGGTATGGAACTCCTGGAAGTGATCACTTGGGCTCTGCTTGGCATCCATGACAAGCATGTATATAGGGCTTATTGATCCTTTGATTTGCTTCTGTGAGTCGAGTAGGAAAACAGTGTTGCTGAATTGATGTGTGGATTTGATAAACGTGTTCGTACTACAACTCGTTGCTCTGCTTCATCGACAAGATGATGGACGAAAGGTTCATTGCACTGGCCGATCATCACATCATTGTCTCCGCACAAATAGCTCATGAATTGCTCTACAAGATCAAGATAGATAGTGTGTGTTTCATTATGATCCAGTCAACTGGATCAGCTTATCGAAGCAGTTTTAGTCTTGAGCATGTCGATGAAGATACTTTTCTGCGTAATTAGGTGGAAAGCTACCAAAAGTAAGCTTAGAGAGTGTCTGATTCTATTGTTTGGTTCGCTAAGGGGGGAATGCATATAATCTTGATAATTTTTAAAATTAAGCTATCGAAATCCACTGATCGATTTAGAGATATCATATTATAATCATTTCAGGTCTTATGGATTTCTAAAATTACAAGAATTTTAAATATACTCTTCATTATTATTTTCGATATTTCTATTGATTGTTCAAAGGTTTTTAGAAAAAATAAATTCTTTTTTTTCTTAGTTGTTTTTATTTTTTTCTTCTTTTTTTTATTTGTTTTCTCAACTATGTTATAGGAGATTAGACCCACATTAAGTCTGATATATCTTCATATCAAGCTTAATGTGGGTCTGATATATCTTCTTATCAGGTCCAACAATAAAAAAAAAAGAAAAAAGAAAAAAGAAAGACAAAAAGAGAGCGCTCTATTTGCGCGAGTATGCTTCTCAATTGATCGACTGATTGATTGAGAATCCAATCGATCAACTGATCGATTCGAAGTGCTCTGTTCGCACGAGTATGCTTCTTAATCGATCGACTAATCGATTGGGAATTTAATCGTTCAAGTGATCGATTCGAGAGCGCTCTGTTCACGCGAGTATGCTTTTCAATTGATTGCCCTATCGATTGAAGGGTTTTCATTTGATTAGTATATATGTTTATACATTCTTTTGCTCACGGATCTTAGCTTTTAGCTCACCAATTGTTGACAAACTTACCAATCAATCTCATCCGACAAACATATTCATATTTATAAACTCTAAATAATAATTCTTTCCAACAAACATTCTTCATATTAAACTACTCCAAAAATATATCCAAAATAATTATGCAAAATCACATTAAAATGTATCCAAGATAGTTATACATGCATTTTAAAACCCCACGACAGTGATGGATCATGTGGACCACTTGAAAATGGTTCACATAATATTTCATCATCTTCATTGTTCCCTTCAACAAGATCGTGCTCTCCTGCACCCTCATTCATTCCTGAAGGTAAATTTTCTTATGGAGGTACCTTTTCATGCACATCTTCTTATTATGATACCTCTTATTGGAGTACTTGTGATTATTGTACCTCTTCTTGTAATGATTGTACCTCTCGTGCAAGTCTCTCTTGTCAACACTCTCTCTCAAAAGTCGTTGGTCTATTCCTTCTTGAAAATGTTTTCAACATTTTTACTACACAAAAGAAACAATTGAATTAGATATACAACCAACATGTATTGAAAAGAAACAGAAATGTTTGACCACTCAAAATGGAACAAAACACAATGTGTCCAGCAACACACAACCGAACAAATCTGTCGGTGTTCAGCTGCTGGAGGTCGAACGTTTAGTGTTTCGTTCAACGTTCATTGATCAAACACATTATGTTGCATTCGGTAGACCATAACCGAACAGATCTTGATGTGTTCGGCAGATTGTAGATGAACAAGCAACAAACCAGGGAAGAACAACACATGACTCAAATTTGAGAGATTTTCATGAACACTTGAAACCTAAAAAAAAAATCTAACAAAAATAATATAATGATTTGAATGAGCACTAACATTGTTTGATTCGACTAGAAATCGAGTTGCCCAAGTGAAGAGATAAGAGGGAGAGACGGGGAAAATGACGAAGGCGACGATGAAAATGGCACAGGTAGGAGTGACGGTGAAAATGGCACAAGTAGGAGCGACGGTGAAATCGTAGGTAGGAAGATGATGCTAAGGTTCTGTCTGGTTTTTAGGGTTTTTAGAAAGGATAATATAAGAATTTTATGGGGTGTATTTAGAAAGAATTCTTATAATTTTTTTTTTTAAGTGTATTTAGAAAATGAGATGTGTTTAATAATTCATGAGGTGTGGATAGCCGCTCTCTACAATTAAATGCATCATCTCTTACATTAGATGTTTGCCAACTAAACATCCTCATATCATAAACAATACCATTGATACAGGATGTTAAACGTGGATCTCAGGATAATGTGAAAGTTAAAATGACCACTACAAAAAATAACTTTCTGCAACGCGCAATTATGTTATTCGCAGCGCGCATCGCACACTACACAACTGTAAGCTATTGAAAATAATAAGACATCAACAGCATGCACTGCGCACTACGATTACGAGCAATCACAGCACACGCCACACACTGCAATTAATAGCATTCACAGCGCACAACGCACGCTACAGATAAGAGCAATCAACAGCACACTGTACACACTGCAGTTAAGAACAATCAACAACATTCGCAACACGCGCTGCACACTGCAGTTAAGAGCATTCACAATGCGCGACGACCGTTGCGGTTATGATCATTCAAATATCACATATATATAATACCACATACACACAATTATAAAATCAAGACTAACAATTATAATATCATATACAACCATAAACAACACACTTAAGTAAAACAATACAAACTAGTAATAAAAAATTCAAAAAAGTATTTGACTTAAAATAAGTAAAATCTATATCACTCATACAAAATTATGAACTTAGATAACCAAGCGAATGTGCTTTCTATTGCATCCTCAATAAAAAAAACATTTCTTTATTTGGTCGAATTAGATCCACTTTCTCCACAAAAACTCTATCATTCCAAACTCTCCAACAATATCCAGCAAGAGGAACATGATGCACTTTTGATTTTGGATCAGTAGATGCAATTCGACCTTTTGCGACAACTCCATCAACAAATGCATTTTACATTTAGAATTATCATCGATATCTCTATGACTCGCATTCTTCAATTTTGATTGTAAAATAATATAAAGTTGGTTTGAGAAATTTTATACGACATGGTAAATATCGTAAGAACACATCAAGTTTAAATACAAGTGTCAGGTAAATACCAATTTGATAATTTAATGAATAAGAAATAAAATATTCATCATTCTTCAATTCCCCTCCCCTAGCACATACTAGACAATGAACATTATCAAAAAAAAAGAAGAAAATTTTAACCATCTTCAAATTAAAAAATATCTATAATATAATCCAAAAAAGCCAAATTGATGCAATCATGTTCTAACACAATGAAATTGTCTCAAAGAAATGCTTCAATTGTTCACTTGATTAGTGCAAAAGAAAAGTATATTTCCTTTAACCATAGCACAACATCTAGTACTGCTAGTTTAACAAATTATTCTTTGTCCAGAGATAATTTTTGAGCTCAAGGTTGTCATAGCAATTTTCATCAAATCTGACTTGAATCTATCTACATTGTATAAGAAAAATGATTATATGGATTGGAAACAAATTCATCACTCAACATAGCAGTTGTATTTTGATTTAACCACTAGTTCAAATAAAGCTAATGGGAGAACCTCAACCAATACATATGTCCGACATCAAAACTTGCACTGCCCACATCAACAGAAGCACAGAAATAAATATATAGATATTTGTTCGAAGTTGCACATTCATGACTCAAGGCTTAATAATATCTCATACCTAGATTTTGTTTGTTATATTTTGCCTTTTGAAGCAATGCACTTTGTGCACACTTAGCAGCCATTCTGTATCCTACAAAATCACAAGGGCATTATATAGATAGTACAACTAAAAACATGTCATTCAATTAATCAATTTGTATTAAAAAATAACAAGTGAACTGGAGATACCATCAGTAATTGTTCTATAACCTGACAGTGTAAATAAGAATATAATACAAAAATAATAATACATGCTGCTTTATAAATGGTTGGCAAACCCAACAAACAATAGTTTAATCTATGATGTCCTACATTACGACATTCTCAAATTTAAAAGTTGTCTTGACTAGATTCCCAATTGCCATAGCACCAACAAATGATTCCTGCATAACATCAAAAGTTAAGTCATCAACAAAAGAATAGTTTTGTTAAAAAGATTATATGAATTTACACACACAGAGAATTGATCTTCTCTAGTCTCGAACAAGTAATCATGCTTCCAACTTCTATCAATTAATGAGTAAAAAGTAAATAGATTGACGTTGTCCTGAGGTTTAATATGCTCATCTAGTAATGATAATGCCAAAAAACTTAACATCACACGCTTGGTTGCAGGAGCTATTTGGAAAAAGGTTTCCATCCTCATCAACATAGTTCCACTAAAATGTGCAGAGTTATTACTACAATAACAATAAACCATGTAATTATTGACTGAGGAAATAAGACAAAAGATGCTAATTTTACTAAATTTAAAATGCAAAAAAATCTAAAATTTGATAGAACCTATAATCAAACTCAATCTGAGATTCCTAAGCATATAGGAAAACATTAAAAAAAAACATATCAGAACTGTAGAGTAAGCTCGATCACATAAATTGAGACTAGTGTTAGTTTAACTAATTTTTTACTACTAATTAAATCAAATATATAGCATTCTCACACAATCTCCTTTCTCCTCGGTAGCTTCATCTTTAAGTAATCTCGCATTCTGAACATCACAATAATAACCAGAGGATAAGATCAAAAAAAAGAGGGAGATATTATCATAAACAACCGCAACTATTATTACAAAACTCAACTTGCGGCCATTATGCTAGATCAATGAATCTGAGAAATCTAGCAACCTGTAAATATGGAGGAAAAAAAAGCACTAAGATGGGGCAAAAATGAAAAAAATGGATTGGCAATTACACACGCTTAGGTTCCTTGGCGACTTCTCAGATAGTGAGATCAAAAACCCTATAGTGACGAGCGGGATTTGAGATTCTTCTAGGCAAGGCAGCTGTAGCGGCCGCGCGACACAATCAAACTGGCAGACAACACCACTGGCAGTCGCAACAGCATACGGGAGGAAGAAAGAGAAGAATATTAGGGATTTAGAGAAGGGTCACAACAGTATACTAGACGTTACCAGTGGTAGCCGCAGAATCATACGGGAGGCAGTCGCGCCAGTGAGAGAGGTCTCCTTAGCGCCTGGCGAAGGAAGCGAAGAGACTGGTCGATCACCTCAGCGTTGGGATCTACTGCTTGACGATCGAAGGTTTTGGTTCGGCGGTAGAAAGATTTCGGTGGACGGAGTTTAGGGATCGAAGAGGGTTTTGGTTCGACGGTAGATAGATTTCGGTGAGGGAGCTTAAGTTTGCCAAGGGTTTTGTTGGTTCGGCGAAATGTTTGGGCGGAAAAAATTAGACGAAGGGCTTTGACAAGCAGATGTTTTGACAGATAATTAGATGCGGCAGTTTACCCTCTGTTTGGGAGGAGGTGAGTAAAGGGGAGAAAAAGGTAAATATGGGTAAAATAAATTTTTATCCTTGTTTAGGAGAAAGTGAGCTATGAAGGGGAAGGGGAAGGGGAAGGGGAAGGGGAAGGGGAGAGAAGGGTAAAGCCTCCCCTTGCATGCTCGGGAATAAGCGAAATTCCTTACCCCAAATTGGGGTATAAGGAAGGGTAAGGAGAAATTATTACAATTATATCCTTATTTATTTTTTCACATACAGATTTATTAAAAAAATAAGAGGATATTTTTGTAAATTTGTATATTTAATTTAATCTTCATTCCATCCCTTTCCTCTCACATAAACTTTCCCTCCCTTCCAAACAAGGGTAAGATAAATATATTACTTTCCTTTCCTTTCCCTCCCTTCCCCTTCCATCCCCTTCCATCAATGAACCTTACCTCACCCCATCCAAACATAGGCTTAGGGATTTAAAAATTCTTAATTTTTTAAAAATTAATAACAACACACAAGTACATTGTTAATATTTTATAATATTATATTATTGACGACATATATTTTTTACACCATCATTTATATATGTATAATAAGTATTAATAGCGTATTCCACACACGGTTAATATTAAATTTTAACAACACACTTTACACACTGTAGAAAAATTTATTGACAATGTATTATTTATGCACGTTGTCGTTTGTATAAATATTATATTATCCGCAGCGCACATAATTGGGTGCGTCATAAAAACTATTATTAACAGTGTGCTCTAATCGCATGTCAATCAAAGTCAAGGAGAAGAGATAGTTAGCATATCCCTATTTTGCTCCTCGCCAAGTGCCACCTAGCACTAAGGTCCCAATCCAAAGATGACCGACGATCAGCCTTAGCTCCGGCCAAATCCGAAAGACCTAGCATTTTACTCCTATGCTAAGGTACTTAGTGTAAATCCGACGGTCCATTATACGTTCGAGTTTAAGAGAGGATCGTCCTACCACTGGACCGACCGGGATTGGAAAATTCAGCCTTTCACTCTCAGATTACGACTTAATATGCAGCCGGTCAAATATATGGGCTTTCACTGTTCATTTGCCCGACCTCCTGTATATGGATAGCTTGGTATAAAGTTAATCAGAATTACATGACTCAGTATATCTATGAAGAATCAACATACAAGGCAAACCATAGAAGAAACTCTACCGTATTTCTAAAACTCAAGCTATCACTTCATGGACAAACCTCCAAGTGCAAGGTTGATCGAATGAAAGTACCAATCGAGCCTTTCGAGGCCTGGTTCCACATTCTTCAGAATCAAGTATGCCTAGCGACTCAGTTTATATGCCCGATCGATTATAAAGTCATTTAGACCTAGGCGACTAAGTTCTATATTACTTCATAATCAGATCTCCAACATCACACAACATATATCTGAGCAGTCCTAAGGGTGAGCATCCCTAATGGTTGAATGTCTTACCATATTCAGTACTATGCTTTTATATATTCACCCGGTCAGCTAAATATCCTATTGAGATATTCGGGGACCACATGGTCAAAGAATCACAAGAGTCTGTCGGAGAATACCAACCGTTTGTCAGAGAATATTCTTTTGTTGTTACATGAGCATTCAATGAAACATTCCTCGAAGGTGACTCTACACTTTACGTCAGCCGACACATTATGATAGCACATTTCTTCAACCACCATATTAATGGTATAAGTTACGAAAAGGGTGCACACGGGTAATGGAAAATTCTTCGGACGGTAACTATACGTCTCCCAGGTTGTGCATATTTCCTTACTCGATAGCTTCTGACACCTGACATGTTTTATCACCTCATGATTACGAAGATTATGAGAGGTGATATATAAAGGGAGTTTTCTCTGTTGGTAAGGTACGTTTTTACAGCAATCTCATTTACGCGCGAGCCTTTACTGTTTACCTCTCCATTTTTCTGCTCGGCCACTCTACTAACTTAAGTGTTAGAAGACCTTCGCCATGGATCCTTTCCTTGGGTTTTGGCACTAATATTTTGTTTGTTCTTTTGACTATGTGCAGAGAGAATTTTTGCTCCAGTTCGTAACCTCTTTCTCTTATTAAAGGTCTTCTTCCAGTCAACAACACAACCACTTACCTAGCGCACTATCTCTACCGATTTCAGACAGGATCAAATTTGACAGTGTCTGTGAAAATTTCTGCCTGAATCTGAAATGAAGGAATGAAAGAAGTTGGACAACTCACCAAAGTTACTTTGACATAAGAAGAGTTAGAAATGATGATAAATATCCTAGCACAAAAGCTAATGTAGCAACAATAACAAGCGACGACCAGCAGTATTTTACCACATGACCCTACCACGTCAACAACAGGCACTCACACTGGACGAGAAGCCTGAGCGAGAGGTCCGGGGGAGCACCAGCTTGTTCCTTGGTGGTTGACTTAGTGACGTCCTATATTCCACCAGGCAACCAACCTCTCGTGCCCCATGTTGGGATATGCCCGATGTGGTGTGTGCTAAAAATAAGTTTCGTAAACATGCATAATGGAAGACTTAACGATAAATAAACTAATTTGTTACATCACACACCACACACATGCAAGATATAAATCGAGCAAACAAGGTCATAAAATAAAATAAAATCAAATAACAATTATTCTAAGTATACCTTATGGATGACCTTTAACAAGAAAAGCATCAACCTTTGCGACGTTATCAAATCTTACCGAAAGAGGTTGGAATCTTCTTTTGTATGAGACATAAGCTAAACAAGTAAAGAAAGTCTTTTTGCAGCCACCGGTGAATCGTAAATTGTTAGCTGCTTAGCTTGAGAAGGTAGGTGAGGTAGGTAGCATCCTGTTTATAATTTCCTATGTCAGGAAGGGGTGAAATAGAAGATTGTCAGGCAGTGGGCCAAGGGGCGGGCTTAGACATCTCAAGGAAAAAGAATCACAACTTCCAACCCTTGTTGGAAGAAGGCATGTCCTTAAAGAAAACAAATTTTGGGCTAATTTAGAAAAGGAAAACTCCTAGTTTAGATTTCTTAAGATAGGAGAACAAAACGAAATTTTGAGATGTAAGAGGAATGCTAAACAGACGGAATAGCATGAAGGTCTCGCAAACGACACGAATGATGTTTGGGGCAAATTATTAAAAAGAATGCGAAAATATTAGATCACTCCTGATAAAAAGGGGAAAACAGGAAAAAGGAGACCGACGGTCAGTTGGTCCATGAAGAAGGTGATGTGGTTATTAGGAGGATGGTAAGCATGGGCATCAGGAGAAGTGATTACAAACTGATAGTTCTTGGGGATTCCATATCAAGAACAAATGTAGGCTTTATCGGTTGCATCAAAGTTTGAGAAGGTCAAAGTATACTAAGGGGCGAAAGATTCTTCAGCCATAAGAGAACACGAAGTGAAGAGAGAGCACAAGACTTACTGATTGCTTAAGGGGAAGAAGAGGGGGACATTGTAGGTGAAAGGTCACCGGAAAAGAAGATGGAGAAAGTGAAAGGCAAAGTGCGAAGAGTATGGATCATTTAGGGTTTTCATAAAGAATGATTCAATGATGGTCGTTGGATGAAGCTTGCATGCAACAGATCATTGATTTGTATAGAGAAAGGAATCATTTAGTTGTACGAGGAGTCGTGTGTCAAAGGCTGTTTTGAAAAAAAATGAAGGAGGAAGCCACGTGGAAGTATCCCATAAATAGGCATTTATAATGGAGATGATAACCAAATCATTCTTCTGACCTTGCACCTCTCTACATGTTCTCGATAATCTCTCCTACACAACTAGATGCGGATAGACAACTTTTGAAAATTGCTAAGTTCTCAAGGCATAAAGGGAAATGAGAATTATTCAATAGCTATAGTGACAGGGTCGAACGAGCAAAATTAGGACTTGAGTCCAGTCAGTCGGCTACATCTTCTTCAACTAGATTTAAAGGAGAGACTAATGATATGGGTTATGATAAGCGAACCCAGAAGATGACGTGGTAGTTAAAGTCAAGATGACGGATAGTCAATCAAGAAGATGTGGCGGTCCTATTCGAGAAGGGATAGTCAACCCTTAAGCCAAGCTAAGGTTCTTAAATTCAACCAAACCATGTTATAATCCAGTCAGAAAGGGACAGTCAGCCCTTAAGCCGAGTGAACCAAGGAATTTAGTATATTGAAGCGACTAAGGTGGAGGCCGAGCGATCTCCCATGCTGGCCGAAATGATCAACTCACTCCATAAAGGATTAACCATAAGTATGATCAAGGGGAGAACTAAACTCCTTACTTCATATAAATCCTCATGTACTCACCCGGGCAACCCTGATTGTTGGTCGCCCTAATTGATTTCTAGACAACAATGTGTCTATGTGTATCCATCTGGTCATAAAGATAGACAAATTTTAGACGCCCCGGCTGTACAAAAAATTGATTAGGCAAAGATAGGATGTGGCTCAGTTTAGTATAATACTCACCGAACCTCTCAGCGCGTAGCCGCATTTCGCTTAGTGGCCCATTATATGCCAGATTGAGTAGAAGGACGAACAGGTCTACAATGTTTATTCTCACACTCTTACTCGGACGAAATTCTAGCAAAGCATAGATTATCAGAGAGATTTTCAAGAAGCATGAGGCGTTGTATTATGTTTCTTGAATGGAATTCCAACATGGCCAAGACATCACATCATTCTCCGAACAAGGTTGTGCAGAATATAATCGAGCGGCTTAATGACTGAAGCAGGTATAAAGGCGATCGGCCTTAATGTTGGCCAAGGTACATACAAGATAATACACAACGGAGCATATCATGCAAAACGCAACCGAACATTCCAATCAGGCTCCCCACTTAAGGATCAACCAAGATATAATCAACAGACAACATCCTAACCATGTGTTAGAGAATATTTTTCTGGAGTCTTCTTTAGGAACCACATTGTCCCCCGTCAGCCGACCACTTAGAACAGCATATCTCTTCATTAACCTCAGCGATAAAAGAAATTATAAACGATAAAAGAAGTATACATATGAGTAGATGGAAGATTCCTTGGGCAATTATGGCGTATCGCCTAGGTCTACCCTCTCCTTTACCTAACAACCTCTAACACACTTTACCATCTCATAATTATGAAGGTTATGTCAGGTGGTATATAAAGGGGAGTCCTCTTAGTGATGAAAGTACACTCACAAAACATCTGCAACTTACTCTCGCGTCAGCATTCTTATTGTTCTTCAACCACCCGTTCGGATTCGTACTGACTTGAGCGTGAAAGGGCCTTCGCCAGGGACTCCCCTTTAATTTCTAGGCGCTGATGTTTTGCTGGCTCGTCTCCTTGTGCGTGGGATCGAAGGAAAACTTCCTTCAGGAGAGAAAGGTCTTCTGTTGATCAATCATCCATCCACCATGCCCAACGCGTCATCTCTGCAGATCTCAGACAGGATTAGATTGCCTTTAGCATTTCGATTACATGGTAAAAGCATCGTCTTTGGATCAACGATTACCAGAAACTCTTGCCATGGTAATGGATTGTTCAGCGGATTAGAGAATGTTACCAGGACGCTGGCGATCACTCAGGAAGTTGGTGGCGCACGAGGCTAGCTCTAATAGCTTGTTGACTGAGAGTCTTCTTGAAGATGAAGAAACTTTTCTTCCTTAGCATGGCACCATATGGGAATATCAATGTTGTCAATGTCTATTAGGGCATTAGGGTTTAATCGTCTAGAAAGGATAAGTGTTGTTTATTTTAATGTTGTTGATGTATGTGGATGACAACCCCAAAATGGTCTGTATCCGGGAATTATTCAAAATATGTTTTTTATTTTATTATTGATATATGAATGGTTACAAGAAAAATATAAATTTGATTTTTGTTTTTTTTAAATTCATATTAAGGGAATAAAAGAAAAGAATTTGTCATCAACAATTATTCAAACTAATACTATGTTTACTCTACGACGATTGCAAAAAAAAATTCATATATCATGTTTACTTGGGAGAGCGGAATAGGACATAAAAGATGAAAAATAAAATGGCGTTTCACTTATAAAGTTACATATCATATATAAGTAACTTTTAGGTATGTGAATCTAATTCTCTAATTCTCATCTCTTCTGCCACAATCCCTCAAGACTCCATCTTTTTAATCCCCTTGCAGAAGCCATCACCATGGAGATGAGGAAGATCGCTTGTGCCGCGTAGAAGCCATCTCCTTATTGGCTTTGAGTGGCATGCATTGGATCAGGAACAACACTACAAATCAGACTGGATTCGATGCTCTCAAGCTTGATATGAGCAAAGCTTTTGATCACGTTGAATGGGACTTTCTTGAGGCAATTATGATTAAATTGGGATTTATTGCGACTTTTATGAATCTTATTATCATATGCATATCCTCGGTCTCTTACTCAATATAGGTCAATCATTCTATCTTTAGCATTCTAATTCCACATCGAGGACCCGGACAAGATGACCCACTCTCTCCTTACTTGTTTGCTTTATGTGCCCAAGGGCTCTCAATCCTTCTCATTAAAACTAAATCTGAGAAAAAAAATTTAAGGGGGTTAAAATCGCCAACTCTTGCCCATCAATTTCACATATCTTCTTCGCTGATGATTTTTCAAGCTTCAGAGCAAGATTGTATTCATATTAAGAACTGCGTCCATTCCTACAAGTGGGCTTCTAATCAATTGGTTAACTATGAAAAATTAGCACTTACATTCGGTCCAGTTTCTCCTACGGCAAATATTCAAGCTATTCAGTGCATCTTTTCAATTGAAGTGGTGAAGGGGAATGATCTCTATTTGGGGTTTCCTACTTTTTCACTCCGAAGCAAGCATATTCAATTCTCTACCTTAGAGAGCAGATTCTTAAAAAGATAAATGGATGGGTCTCTCATTTTTTTTTCAGCAGGAGGTAAAGAAACTCTCATAAAATCGATGTTACAAGCTATTCCAAACTACGCTATGTCTTGTTTCAAGCTACTAGTATATTGTGCCATGAGCTGGAACATATTTGTGCAAAATTTTGGTAGAGTTCAAATTATAATGGCAAAAGAATGCATTGGTCTTGATGGACGAAGCTGTGTTAACCGAAATAATCAGGGGGTTGGGATTACGAAGGCTATGTGAATTTAACCGAGCTCTACTTCTTCTTTTATGTATAAATCCTTAAAGCGCGTTATTTGAAACATGTTGATATCATGGAAGCAACTCTGGGTTCTAAACCTTTGTACATTTGGAGATTAATACTATGAAGCCATAATCTCAATTCAAAAAGGTCTTTTATGGCAGAACATGGATTTCGGGCTACCTAATGGTCGCACCTCTTTGCATATCTCAAACTCAAGTTCGCTTATGGTAAAATATTTAATCACTCCTCAAGGACTTGGAATGTTGACATAGTTCGAGCTACTTTGCCCTATGGATTACATACTTGATATTCCACTGGTACAACTGAACTAAGAAGACTTGAGATATTGGAAGTGGAGTGATAAAGGTCATTATTCGATTAAAATGACATACTTATTTGAAATTGGTTGCTTTGACCCTCCCACTTCTCAATCATCGCATCCTTTACTATTGATGTGGTGATGATGAGGGGCCCCACCCTGCGGCCACTATGGAAGTCAAAGTCAAGGCGGTCAACGCGCAGATAGCATCGGCCGGTTAGGCAAAACATGCCTCGACCAGGGGAGAAGGCCCCGATCCGTCGTCGCCTTCGACACGGGGAGGAGTCAAACGACCGACGCTCAATGAATTATTAGACGTCGAACGGAGGAGGAGACAGGGTGCAGAAGCCGAGCCGAGCGACTACTCCGCTCGACCAAACAATAGAGCTCGACATTAGCAGAGTTCAACTTCGGTCGAGCGACTACCTCGCTCCGCTTGGCAACAGGTCTCGACAGTGACAGAGTGGAACTTCGGTCAAGCAGACACACGCATAGGAGTAGTGAGGTTCTGGCCGACCGGACAGGACACCAGAGTGGCGAAATCCCAATCAAGTGGCCAACCCGCTCGACCTAACAGTATACCCTCTCTGATATCCATCGACATCCTTTTAGGAGTTGGTGCCACCGACACCGCGCATGGACAACCAGATGATCGTACGACGAAAGCTTCCACTATTACTTCAGAGATATGCTCGACCCGTTAAAGTAATGTGTCAGGGACACTTTACGGACAAGTCTTTTCAGGAAAAACTTTGGGAAGCGTGCTTGCCTTGGGAAGCATGTATGCGCGCTATAAGAGCTCTATATAGGGGGTCCAAGTATCGGCGGAGGTACGTAATACGTGAGACATTGTGCTCTCTACTGTTCATTTTTGCTCTGCCTTCTACTTCATCGTCGGTGACTGACTTGAGCGTCGGAGGACCAACGTCGGAGACCCCTTCCTTGGCTCGGCACTGACGTCATCTATGTTGCAGGTCTAAGCGGAATCTACAAGCGGTCAGTGGGAGCGCCATATCCCCAACTTTCCATCTCTTCAACTTTCGGATAGGATCAACTATCTTAGTGGAATTCGATTTGGTCTCTCCATATCCCCCTAAGGTTCATATTTTTTTGTGGCTTGCAATTCATGATTTTAATTCCACTAATATGAATCTTCTTAGATATCATGTTCCTTTGAAAGGAAATTGTGCACTTTGTGGTCCTTTCTTATCATCTACAAGTCACTACCTTTTAGTTTGCCCTGGAATTTCTCATTTGTGGAAGGGTTCTTTATTTTGGGAGCATCTTAAGAATTGTCATGAGCTTTCTTTTTTTAAACTGCGGTATATATTTGCCATTTGTTCTATTGAGACTAAATTTTGAATTATTTTCAATGTTTGCGTGGGCTACTTGGAAAGATATTTGATTCTCACTTGCCCAAACAATCGATTTGTATTGAATGGATCATGCCTTATTTTGAATAATTTCAAAAAGCTTACTCTGCTCTCTTGTCTTCCTCTCATTTGGGTCTGCCTGTTTAGGAGAGAAAGTGGACAAACCCCCTGCCCAATCATTTTTGGATAGATGTTGATGCGGGGTTCAGTGAAGTGAATGACCATTTTAGTATTGGTGCAGTAATTCGTGATCATTTTGATGTTTTGCATGATGGTAAAAAGGTGAATACATTCGTCCCAACATTCCCGCTAATTTGTCCCAGGGTCAATACGAAAGAGATAGATCACGGACGACTACTAGCCTTTGAAATAGTGACTAGCACATAATGGAGACATTTATCTCGACTTTGCCAAGATTCGAACTCCATATCTCATGATGACAACACCTCATGCGCTAGTCACTAGACCCAATGCAGAAATTTTTGCTATTCATCACAGTCTCCTTCTTGCTCTTCATGTGACCTTCAACAATGTTTTGGTGTTCTCAAAGTCTTCCATAGCCGTCTAAGTAGTGACTTCAACCTTCGATTTTCAAAAATCTATTAGCAACACTTTATGTTTTGCTAGTCGAACTGCTAACATGGTGGCTCATCGCATTGCAAAATTTGCTACTACTCACCTCTTTCCTGTCTCGTGTATTGAATGTATTTTTCCAATTTAGATTTTAAATGTATCCCTTCATGATATCTAATATATTATCCTTAATTTAAAAAATGTTATTATTATTTTTAAATTTTTATTTCCTTTACTCTAAATATATATCTTAAATCCTAAATCTTAGATAGTAGACCCTTAAAAAAAATAACATGGATGCTCACGGAGAGATGTGCAACATATCAAATCCAAAACAAACTATACACATTCACATAATTTTATACTTATTTTACACTTCGCCCTATGTTTGGAAGGAAAATTGATTCGAACCCTACCCAAAATGCAAATCCAAACTCCGCCAAGAGCGGGCCGGGCACTAAAAATTAGTACCCGGCCCAAAAATTTAAAAAAAATCCAAACTCCGCCTTGAGCGGATCGGATACTAAAAATTAGAAAATCCGCTGCGATTAAGCCGCTCGAGGCCTTTGCCTTGAGGCAAAAGAAACGAGGCTGCTCAAAAGGTACTGAGAGAGGTCTCGAAACCTAAATCGACAACGCCGGTAGCAGCATGGCTCTTCGTCGCGATTGGGTGTACGAGAACAATGGAGGGTGCGCTCGATCCCCCTGATCCCATCTCGTTTTCAGGTATTCGGTATCTTCTATGATTCAACCTCCTTGTTGTCGGTGCAGGACGTGCGTCGCCATCGCCGGATCGGACTACTGCGTGATTGCGGCCGATACCAGGCTTTCCGTCGGATACAGCATCTATACCCGGGAATTCTCTAAGATCTGCAATCTGTACGGTTCCATTTGTTTCTGTTGCTTTTGTTTACTGTAAATTCTGACCTAGGCCCTGAGCTAATGCGGAGGAGATGTTTTCTTTTTGTTGTTTGTTGCTTTTTGGGTGCAGGGCGGACAAGTGCGTGTTGGCCACCTCTGGCTTCCAGGGCGATATGAAAGCTCTGCAGAAAAACTTGGCAGCTAGACACTTGGTAAGTGGCGAAAAGTTCGTTCTTTAGTTTCATCGTTAGGTTATTTGGCGTGGATGTTCTTTATTTTGCAAGCTCCGGTGGTTGTCTAGGATTTCAATCTTTTCTTTTTTTGGGTGCTATGCTACTTGATCTGATACCACTGATGAATGGAAATTTTAGATCATGAATAGAAATCTTTATATCAAATCTCAGTCGAACTTTTTTTTGGCTCTGTTTGCTTGAGAGGAAAGTGGGTGGATGAAAAACATTGTATGAGATGCTTCCATTGCTGTTTACTTGGGTGATTTCACTTTGGTTCCTTTTAAAAATTTAAGCAGAAATGGAAGAAAGTTTTTTATAATAACTAGATTACTCTTTTTAATTTGATTAAGTTTTGTCATATACCAATTTATTTTCAATCTCCTTCTCATCCTCAATAAATCCTAGTCACCATAGCACCTATCGTGCCAGCAACCACACTGTCCTATTCTTCTTCAGCAACATAATTTCATTCGTGATGTCTGTCCTCAATGACAAACATGGATAATGGCATCGCAAGGGAACTCATTCTTTTATATTTTTTCTATGATTTCAAGTAAACAACATGAATGAGAAATTTAATTGTATCCATTTTAATTACTTCCTATCCTTTCTATATTTTCCATCTATCATAATTTCTATTCTTTCAAGTAAATTGGCCTTTATAGGGCCTGCTGATTTCTTTTGTAAATCACTTACACTGGCCTTTTTTGGAAGGCATTTTTGCTGATTTGTCTACTAATTGAGTGAACGTAGAAGAGTCAAAAGTGCTGTTTGAAAACATTCATAGTGAATAATACATGATAATTTTAATTGCATGACTTCTCAATCTCAAATGGATGGTAGTTTTAATTAATATTTAACGCAAAACTTACTCCACATTGTAGCAAAAGGTGATTATGATCGATCACCCTAGGCACCCCTCATGGCCCGCTCTTAGGTTATGTGAAGAGAGGTAAATCACGGGTCAGCGCTTATAGTCGACCGCCAAGTCCAAAACTTACTCTACATGGTTGTTCTGATGGAGGTTAATGCACTTAGGCTTGTACTAGTAATGTTTGTGATTTGATCCTGGATTGACCTTCCTTCCGGTCCAATCTAGACAATAGTACTGATGCAAACCGACGACTGCCCCCATGAATTACTCAATTATGTTTATTCAGTTTAATTAATGACCAAAAATACCTAATTTCAAGTTAATATTACTTTATTCGTTGAAACTTGTAAACCTATCTTATTAATAGACAACCCTCTATATTAGATTATACTAGGGTTTCAGGCTTGACATTCCTGCCAAGACTGAAATCCACATGGTTTTTCTGTCCATAGTTACAAAAACTGAATGAGAAATTGAATCGGATGAGCTTCGGGTCACTTGTTCAAACTGCATGTGGGCCCATGCTAGGCCAACATAGATCAACTGGTTAAACCCAAATTTATTGATTTATTTATAATCTATAGATTTAGGTAGTGAAGAAGATTAAGAATTAAGCGACTAACAAATTTAGATGTGTTTCTAAGCAACTCACAATTTATGTAGCCAGTGTTGGTTGATGATGGAATTATAATAGCTTGTCATTGTTATAGTTATTATTACATAATTTGAGTTGTATATTCAAGCAACATTTTTTTTTTCTTTCAAAAATGGTCATTTAATAGAGAAATGGATTATAGTGTAGATATACTTAATTTCAGTTAAAGTCATATTCCTGAATATTTCTAAGTTCCTCATCTCCAAGCGTCTTCAATTCCATGCATTGTATAAGATTTAGATTTGTAGTATATCATTGATTGAATTGAGATATCTCATTCTGATGGATTTATCATTCTTTACAAATTTACCCACACATCTTAAATGTTTGCATTGCTCATCTGAAAATAAATTTAAACTCAAGTAGCGATTAAGATCAAAATTGCATTGATGTTCATATTCTGTGGATGGCCTCATTGGCTCCTCTGCATTTACATGTGACCATGGTCAACAGATACCTGTCATGGTTTCTTTAGGTAATCTACTAATCTTGATACTGCAAGAATGTTAAGGCGATCATTCTTGACTTGAATGGCTAACACTGAATGTACTTGTAGATGATCTAGAGTAGCATAACATGTTTAGGAGGAATCTGTACTGAACAATAATAAGCTCATTCCTGTTTTCTGAGTGGTTTTTTGTTTTCTTGTTGTTATCTGAGGAGGGAATTTAGAAATATAAAACTATTTAACTTACTTGTAAGAATGAAATAGGAATGTTGGATTCAGAATGCTAATTCAAACTGAATCCTGGTTTACTTGTTTGAAAACCTTTGATCCTGAATAAACTTGGCCCATCTAATAACCTTAATAAAACAACAAAAAGGCTACTTGCAATAATAACAACAATCCATGAATCATAATCTAACCACTATAAATATTTTGAAATTTTACTCATGACATTTTAGCCAAACTAAATCACCGCCATGAAATTTTATGTTGTACTAATCTTGCAACGACTGTCAGAAGCAATATTTAATGTTAAAAAACAGGCTTCTGTCTGGCCAATGTATCTTTTCTGGATTCTACTGTTAGATGTTTCAGCATTTCTTTCCAGCAGTCAGTGGATATCTTGAGAATCAATTCACTATTAATCATCAGTATTCATTTATCTTATGGTATTAAAACATAGCACATAGAGAAAATTAATGGTTTTATTGACTTGCATGTGTTGGTTTTACTTTATAACACTTTTGCATTTTTCAATTTCCTTTCGAAGATAGTCATGTGTGGTTATCAATCACCTACACTGACAGATAATTGAGTTTTTTCAGAATTTAGCAAATAAATCAATAGGAATTTAAAGTTTATATGAAAATCATACCAGTGATTCCAGATAGGAAGGTTTCGGAAGTGGTAGTAGAAAGTTGGAGGACATCGTTGTTTGGTCACATGATCCCTAGTAATTATCTTATCTGTTTCATTCTGCAGATCTATCAGCATCAACACAACAAACAAATGAGCTGCCCTGCGATGGCTCAGCTCTTGTCTAATACCCTCTACTACAAGCGCTTCTTCCCATATTACACTTTCAACATCCTAGGCGGGCTTGACAGTGATGGTATAAATTCTCATCGACTCAGTTCAAACTCCACTTTTCAAAAATGTACTTGATCTTCTGTGTAGTTACATCACCGACTTGTTCAGGAAAGGGCTGTGTTTTCACATATGATGCTGTTGGTTCCTACGAGAGAGTTGGCTACAGTGCCCAGGGCACCGGTGCAGGACTTATCATACCAGTTCTGGACAACCAGCTAAAATCTCCAAGTCCCCTATTATTACCTGCAAAGGTATGTTTCTCATTCTAATAATTGGTTCTGAATTTATTTTAATGGTTTAATCCTCACTGAATTGAACAGGATGCCGTCACACCTCTATCCGAAGCAGAGGCAGTTGATTTGGTTAAAGATGTCTTTGCATCAGCCACCGAAAGAGACATATACACAGTATATCTCTCAAAACTGCTGTGGGTTTGGCTTGATTGTTCATCCAATAATACTCATCTTCCTCCGGAATGATGTTTTTGCAGGGTGATAAAGTAGAAATCGTCGTTATAAATGCATCAGGCATCCGGCAGGAATTGATGGAGTTGAGGAAGGACTGACCGCCCCTGGGAAATGGAAGGGGAAGGCTGTTTATTTAGTTGTCGTCACAACTATGATGCTTCCTTTGCTATCTATTATCAAATCAGACATTGTTTAGCTTTTCGATTCTTTTAGACCACCGTGAGTTGTATGGTTGTTGGCTGAATACGTTGGAGTTTGATTGTTGGGAAAACTATATTCAAACATTAGTTGTTTTCGCATTATATTTGAACATAACTGATGCAATTTACATACTCGCGGACACGCATTTTTTTTATTTATATTTTATAAAATTGGTCGTAGAGCCGATCTCACCGTTAATGGGATAAGTTTAGTTGCTGTTGCTGGTGGTTGAAGAATTGCTCGTTTTTTATTTTAATCATCTGTTTATATTTATCGTTTGGAGGGGAGTTTAGACGCAATAAAATTGTAGTCTGATTTGAAAATCGTGGATTTAATTTGCAAAAATAACCTCGGACTGTTCTTTCTCTTTATATTTACCGTTGTCCTCGGGACTATGGTATCTAGGTCGTCATTTAGGATTCATGATTCGATCTTCAATTATGACGTATTTGTAGAAATTTTTTCTCCAAATAGGAAATATAACCAAAGAATATTAATCTCTGGGATAGTCAACAAGATTAATTGATTTTATCAATTTTTTTAAAAAAAATTTCCCTCTATATTTATTGTTTTTATTTTGTAAAAGACCCTTAACGAAGTTTTGAACACAAAATAATAAAACAACAATAAGAGTCATTCTAAGATTATCCCATACGATCTGAAAATGAAATAAATTACAGAGAATTTCATTCAACACAGTAGTCATTTGCATAGGATCAGTTAACCCGATATATTTTGCACACATTGGAAACAATCACATGACCTATTACAACAACATCATGCACACATTGGAAACAATCATATGACCTATTACAACAACATCATGTGTAAGTACCAACTATATCACTCATGGGAGCAACATCAGCTAATGAATATATAGGTTTATAAATGAATAAAATATTCGTGAACAAATTTAATGTTCCACTTGATAAAAAACTTATTGATATTCATTTAATATTTATAAGATTAATTAAATGAACAAGCTTGAACAATTCTAATTAAATGAACAAGCTTTAAAACATATATGTTAAGTCTGTTAATATTCGTAAATAATGTTCATCAATAATACTCTCGTAAACTTGCTAAATAAATAAAAAAAAACTTTCGAAGTGAACAAACAAATTTATATTATCAAACTTAATAATAATAATCAAACAAACTTAAAATGCAAAAGTTTCAAACAATCAAACAAATTTGAATTACAAGTTCAATAACATCTAAACGGATCAAAATTAAAGCTAAGCTCATAAAAAAAAAAAAAATCAAACCAAACTTGAAGAATCATTTTAACGACTTGGTACATTTAAGACTCGGCTCAATTAAACAAGTTTAAACACCACAATGTTTCACTCGGCATATTTACAGCTCTATCAATGTGAGTTCGGCATGAATCCATATAAATAGACAACTTTCTGCAGATTTAAATTCACTAATGCTTCTCAAAAGGTAAGAGATACAACTTTTAATCATTTAAACAAAATCAAGGCAAACATAAAGGTGACTGGCTATAAATAATATACATTCCCCCTAAAGAACATCATACTCTGATCTGATAGGGGCACTAACAAATATAATTTCCTTCGGCGTACTCATACAAACAAAATCTATATGCATCTCCAGGTGCAGATATTGGCTTCTTTTGCTATCAGAAGCAAAGGTGTCACTGAACACCCTGTTACAGCGATAGTAACACATTCAGTCGCTAATCTGAACGTTGGGGATGGGCGTAGAAGGAAAACCGATGTGCACTTTCAGTCGCTAAAGCAAACTGAAGATTCCACTTCAGTAGCATATTTTTTGCTCAGGTTCGACTGAAATATGCAGTAACAGCTTTGAACTTCCCGTTCAGTATGTTCTTCTCGACCTGAAATAGAGGAAAGGCAGATGTAGGTAGAGTATAGCTCTCACACCTTCAATTCTAAACATATCATTGAATATCCGAGATAAAACTAATGCAGGTAGTAAAGTAATATATAGAACATGTTCAAATCAGCATGAACTTTTCTAGTATTAGCGAAATCTCAGGAGATGAAATTCTTGAAGGCATCACCCACACTACAGAAATTTGGTAGTCCTCATATGAAACTTCTTGTTTTACATGAGACACCACTCGATCGAGAATTGAGTCGACAGCTTAGGTTTCATACAGGTAGAAATATAATTCATCTACCAATATGTCATCTGGTACAAAACAATATTGCATAGTACAGCAACATAGTCATCCTCGGCATTTTATTGTGCCAAGTATGTGATCATTTATCTTGGTGTTAGCATTTAGTGTCCAACTTGGAGGAAAGATATGAGAGAGAGGATCATAAAATTGTACATAAATGATGAAGTTCCTATGTAATTTTGTGATCCTTTTCCTCATTTGCCTCATATTTTTTGTCCCAAATAATTGGACCTTTAAGAACTAAGATGTAATACCCTGATTCAAATTCACAACTTGTGGATTGAAAAACTGAGTCCTAGATCAAGAAAATGCATTTAGCTTGAACAAATTAGAGACAATCACATTTTTTTCAATCATAATATCCAAAAAGAATTAAGACTGTCTGCATTATTCAGTCAACCCACACAAAAATCATGCTCCAATTTAGAATTCGATGTACCTCAACTCTCCAAGGAGGATCCATTGATAAAGAAAGGTCTGCCAACTGGTTGAAATCAACATTTCTAGGAAGAAACAGTACTACTCTGGAGGCAACCATAGTTGCACATTTAAACAGAAAGAACCTAATAAATCGATCAAATGAATTCATTAATAAAGAACAACAACAGAATTAGAAAATTGTAAATTAGTAACAACAAAAAAGAAGGCAAACCCATCATGAGGCTTAAGCATGGTCCTGAGATCATAGGTTTGTACTTTTACATAATCAGGTCCACCCCAAGGAGGAGATAAGAAAACTGTCTCTCCCTACAGCATTAAAGTCAAATGGGTAGATAACAACCATATGATTAAATGCATTAAAGTTATCTTCTCAAGTAAAACAATTCTAGATCTATCATTCGAATATTTCACCAATATATGACAAAAATTCCTGCACTCAACCAACCAAGGTAATAGCAGATTAGTGAAAGATATTGGCCTGGATAATTACAACAAGCCGAGATATTGATATCCAAAATAGTTGGACTAGATAATCCAATCATTTTGCTACTATAGAACTCCAGTTGAAGCAAGCAGTCATAAGGAAATTTAAATATCTGTTTGTCAATTCGTTAATCCTTTCTGGATTACTTATACATCAATTAACTACTCTGCTAAACATCCGAATACTAAAAAATCAGATCAATGAGTCAATTACAGAGGTATACTTCAGCCATAAAACAAAAGGTCCCAAGCTAAACCTAGTCATGAACTTATATATACAAGCATGAAAAGAAAATGAAAGAAAAAAATATTTTTAAAGGAATATCTGTATGAATATGAAGTAAGCAAATTGAAATCGAACAGATCATTCAACAGCATGTTTCAAAACTATATTTTGCAAACAAAACAAAAGAATCCAATTCTAGAAAGACATTTAAATCAAGGATCTTGACAATGACGCCCAAGGTCTTTACTAACTTGGTTGCAGGCACCTTCACAAATTGATCTATAAACAATGAAATATGGGTAAAGAATGGTAATGTTGGGAATAAATGGTATTGCATCTTATAAGAAATTATTTGTATAATGTTAGAAACTACTGTATATATATTGAATTTAGCTGGAAATCATACCTTCAAATGAACTGCTATCTTGAAAAAATCACCTTGAATGAAGTCTATCTTGTGATTAACACCATAGATAGTAGAATTATGATATGCATACTCAACTTTTTGCGGATCAATATCGATGGCAATAACATGATCACTCCTGAAACAACAATATTGAAACACTGAATATGTTATCAAACACTGAATAACAAAACTGCACAACAATCTGCATGAATGGTATATGTTTTATAATAGAAAATTAAATAACCCAATATTATACTTTTTAGGCTTGTGGAATGATGCTGACAATTTTTTTCAGAGGAATTATGGTAGTAGATCACTTTGAGCAAAGTGCTTAAACCAATTTTTTTTCACCAAATGATGCTGGTTGGCCCACCATATGCTTGTCGAAGCTGAGAGAGAATTATTCATTTGTTCTTCCATAGAGAACTATTACTCCAAATTTATATAAGATACCACCCTACAACTATATACACCATGTGGAACTAAACCCATAACATATTAATAACTCTGACAACTCTGATTATGCTAAATTTTTCCATGTTCCAAAACATGCAGGTTTAGTTGATAATCTGACAAGAAAAGCCTCAAGGTAACCATGGAATGTAAACAAATCTTGTAGAAACTAATGGTCACCTTACTAAAGCAAAACTGAAGTTAGTTATCCGAAAACTTCTTATCTTGAAAGGAATAAACATCTTTATAAACAATAAATTCTACTCCCAGGTTACTGAGGTCGTATATGTTGGTGCAATCGGCATCTAGAGTTTCGATATTTGACAATTTACCAATGTCGGGTCAAGTTGACTAAGGGTTAATCCAAACAGGATTTGATGTTTGAAAGAGAGAAGTCTGGTAAGGACTAGATGACTAGTAAGAGTAAATCCTAACCAAAGGTTAGGCAGGTGAGAAGTCTACTAAGTGACTAATCCTAATTGGAAGTTAGGCAAGGATAAACCCTAACTGGAGGTTAGGCAAGTGAGAAGTCTATGAGTGACTAGTCCTAACTGCAGGTTAGGCAAGTGGAAGTCCTGGTAAGTGAAGCCAGATCCTAGTAAGTAAAGCTACGTGGTGGAAATCCTAGTGAGTGAAGTTAGACAATAGAAGTTCTAGTGAGTAAAGCTAGACAACCCTAGAGGGAAGTAACGCTAGGTAATGAATAGTGTTGGAGGAGTAAACATCAAGCATGTGTGACCGACTGATTTCCGGTCGACCTCGCACGGTCGACCGAACCAACGAATTCTTAATAATGATAATTATATTTATTGTGCTAACTCAATATTACAGATAAGTCTTAGTAAATCAGATTAATCAAACAGCAAGCAAGACCAGAGAAAGTCCAAACAGCTCTGGAGGACCAGAAGTTTAGCAGGTAAGTAAGGGTAAGCACTGGCGGAGAGAGATCCAGTGAGGAAGAGCCTAGTGGAGTTGTAAGTGTTGGTCTAGCTTAGATCCATTTTGAAAGTCTAAGTTGAGACTTGACTAGATTCTGGTCTTGGTAAGACAAGATCTAAGTCATAAATCTATTTCTTTTATTCATTAGCTAACACTGTTTTGTAGGGTATCTTTGTTATTTGGACTAACATATTTTGCAGATGCTAAAGTGCAAAAGTTAGCCTCGAATGAACAATGATCGAGGCGCCTCGGAGCTACGACTGTGGGAAGGCACCTCGGAGTTGAATGGAGGTGCCCTGGATAGGGCGAAGGCACCCTCGCGCGGATAAAGTTTGAGGATAGAGTTTCGTTGCCGAGAGGCGCCTCGGAGCACATTGGAGGCGCCTCCAACACTGCTTAAAAGAAGGGTTTGGCCAGCCTTCCCATAACAATATTTTCTACTACGCTTCAAGCTTCGAAACGACAATACTCTGCCGCATTCAAGCCTCAACGACGCAAGAATGACACAACGCCGCTACGTGCTCAAACGAGCCTTGACTTGGATCACGTGTAGTTATTGCTTTATATTACTCTCGTTTTCTTTCTACATATTATATTCTAAGGTTGGTAGTCTTGTTACCAACCTATCTTTTGTAAAGAAGCGATTTGATAGTGGATTACCCATCGGAAAGGTCAAAGGACCTATGTCTTGGAGTATGAGTCACCAAAGACTCTGAACTTGTTTTATTATTTTTAATTCTGCTACGCACTTATTTTCTATACCTCCAATGAATCGCAATCATGGAAGAGTTTTGCTCAGCTAGGCGTCTAATCCATGGGTTAAACATCCATTTTTAGGATGCCAATTTCATATAACTACGAGGATACAGTTGGTAATTATAGTTAACCAAGTAAGTTCTAGTCTGCAGGGATAGTTCCATCGTCAAAGGGTTAGTTCTGATGCATGATATATATAATAAACATTTAAGGATGATCTTTCCCAAAACAAAATTTACTGACGCACTTCATGGCAAATTGGATAGCATTTCCACCAACACCAGTAAAACAATCAATCACAATACCACCGCCACAACGAGTTGCTTGATGTCTTGCAATAGCCTCTGGTGTGACAGAAAACCATCCTTCTTCATCCATCTTTATGCCTCTATCATATCGCGAAAACAATAAATACCTTTGGAACCAATACTTGAAAATATTTGCAGAAATGTCTCCAGATGATGCTTGAATTTTAGGTTCTGAAAGGAGAGAAACATAAATCTAAGTGATGCTTATGGCCCAAAACCATGACGCTTAATTGCAAAATGGGGATAGCAAGAACATTATATAAAAAGTTATGGAACGGGGAGGGAGGATCTTTTATCTAAAAGTTAATAATTATGGAGCAGGTCAAAAGAAATTCTTTCTATTTGAAACAAAAATGAAGTATAAGGTCAATAAATTGCATGGAATGTGCTCAGATGGAAATCAACCCCATCATTGAGGCAAGCTTGCCACACTCTCTGCCACCAGGATGGTGGTGAGGTTCCAACAAACTCTAGTTCTTATTTGTTTTACCAGGAAAATTAGAATACTCAATGCAGAATACAATACAGATTTTGGTTGGAAGAATACTCCTACACTCCCCCGAGTACCCTCCATAAAATATCCTGAACTACAAATTTTCTCCCCCATAGAGAACATTATATCTAACTCAAAGAAAAATGATGCAAAGAATACAAAAAATAGTGCTTCTGGCATTTGCATACGAGCAATATAATTTTACTAACCAGGTTTATGGCTTCTCTCTCTCGATTCCTTTTTGACAATAACAGTAGAATCAAGATTATTATCAAGCTGCTCCACCTTAGAATTTTCTGTACCTCTATCATAACATACATCATTTGAGGAAGTGGACAAACTGAAAAAGGTACAAGAACAAATAAATACCAGGATGAAACTTAGATGAGTGATTGTGAACAACATTTGAATGATAAGAAAGTGAAATAATAATATACCAATTGCTTATGGCGAGTGGAAATATTTCATCAGGCACATCGAATGACTCATTGAAAGTGGGCTTATCTTCAAGTTTATCTGAATGTTGAACAGCATCCTCCTCTGTTTTAGAGACAGAATATAACAATTTTACGTTGGACATCCACAATAAACAGACTGAAATTCATTAAAACTATGTAGATTGGACAAGCAAAAGATAAAGAGAATTTTGATGGAGGAGGTCTAGGTTAACCTATTGCATAGTCACTGATGGAAGCAGAATGGTGCATCAACAGACTATCCATGTGTTTGTCAATATCGGTGGCTATTTTGAGATGCGAAGCAAAACTATTAATACCACTAGCATCATCAGTTTTTGCAGAGGAATGTGAGGAAAGATTATTTGCATTTTCAAATTCCAAAGGTTCTGCTACTTCACTCCCATCTTCAACAATGTTTGTATCCTGATCTTTGGCAGCATCATAGTCAAAGCTATAATATGGATGCTCTTGAGCTGCATCAGCAGACAACCCATTAGAAGTATATATGCTGCCTGAGTTTGTCAAATACTCCAATCCTGGAGGAGCATACCATGTTGTCTCCTGAGTTTTCGAGTTGTAAAAGTAATTCCTCCCATAAAAATCATCCCATATTATCATCCAATCACCAAATTCCCAGTTGACATAAGTACTTTGAGGATGCTGCAAAAACCAAAAAGAGAATAACAGTTATGCAGCCATGGCAATTGTTATCGAGAACATAATTCTTTTCTATTAACATCAGACAAAATAGGAGGATTAACCTGTTTGCTAGGTGATGCTGGATAACAACCCGAGCTTGAATCTTCCAAAATATCTGGTGAAAGCTTGCAGGCCTCGTATAAGTCTTCGGCCCCAAGATCAGTTCCACTTGTCTGAATTTCATCAACCATATGGTTCGATGTTACCATTTTGGCACAAACTTGACTTTCAGTAGCTTTGCTGATCATTACAGAAGTATCACTCACACACCCAGGAATAGAATCAACATGAACACAGCCACTGGAGTTTTCCTCCAAAGTGTCACTGTCAGAGGCTATACATTCACCTTCAATAGTTCTGTCTGTGCTATTAGGAAGAAAATCTGGCAAAGAATATTTTCCCTGTTCAACTTCAAGCAGTCCAGGTTGTTGGTTTTCCGTATCATTGTAAACTAACTTGCATTTCACAAGCACTGACTTTCTCTTCCTTGGAGTAGCTGTCTTCCTCTACAATGAAAGAAAAAGATAGGCAAGCAAATGGCAAAATAACAATATAAGGTGCAGCATGCACACCAATAGGAAAACAAAATTGCAAGTACATATTTACTGATCTTCAATCACAACTTACCTGTTTGGTTGTACCAAAAGAAACAGGGAGTCCAAGAGTAGCCATGTGATGAGCTAATTCGATATTTTCCTTCAAAGAAAAATTAAATGATGGCAACTAAGTAGCTCAAATAGATGATAAGGTGAGAAAAGGAAGGTTAGAAAGATATGAGCATGTTCAAACACAATTACACATGCAAAAAAACTAAATAAATTCAATCAATAACTGAAGGTATAAGATATATAGAGATCAATGAAGATTATAATTAACATAGTGGTTCTGAAGACATGTATATGATGGCAATAGAGCCTTGTTTGCTAAGTTCAATGGAGGAAAAAAAATCATGTAGTCAACCAAAATAGTTGGGATCAACTTGATTTGATGATCATGATATTTTAAGAGGTATAGTTTAAATAAATTAAGTTTGTCTTTTTTCATTTGATCATAATATGAGAATTTTTAAGCAAGCCTCCCTTAAAGTGGCATTTATGTACAACATTAGGAAGATCTAAACTCAATCTAATTTTAGTTAAATTCATTGTGTTAATCACCACGTCAGTATATTGAGCACCAATGAGAATCATTACATTGACCTTGTGGTAGATACAACCTAATCTTCTATATAAGACTCCTCTTTTCTCAAATTTAGAGTAAACTCTCCATTGTATAGTATCTTCTGCCTTCTTTATATCTACTTGGTGATTTTTAACAATGTATTCTAGTTTTTTTTATAGTAAAGCCCATGATTAAAGATGACCCTAAGCTACCTTTAAGAACAATGAAAACGTATATATTTCTTTTTCGCAGAGCACTGATGAACTGAGGCAACTCTACATGCTGACGCTTTATCCAACTGTTTTCAACAGTAAATTATTTATTTTAGGTAAATCCAAAACATCAAGGTCATCATCATGAGCAGAGTTGACGAGAGCGCGCAAGTGAAAAGCTGGTTGCTGGATTCAAAAAAAAAAAAAAAAAGGAAAAAGTACCATAGGTTCTTCCTCATCCTCCTCCAAGTTAACGATGCAATCAGAGACCTCCGAATCGCTAGCCTTAGCATCATCCCTGACCATGTAAAACCGAGCACACGAGGTAAAGATAAACCCTAGCAAAAAGAGGATGTAGAAAGTACAGAAAAAAAGGAACAGCCAATGCTCAGGGAGAACGGGAATAGGAGGATATCGATATGCTGGCTCACCAAAGATAAACTTCGGAGAGACTGAAGAGGGAACCCAGGGCTCGAATGGCAGGGCCATCCGCGGCAGTCTCCTCGGCAGGCATGGAGAACGCAATACGCTAGGTGGGCGGCGAGGCGAGGCGAGGCGAGTCGAGCGAGAGAATAGATACGGCCAGTGATGAGGCAGGAGATGTGGCGACTGAGGGCTCCTTTCGCCGGCGACGGCGTGAGAAATTTAACGAGGAAAGCCGCACAGTCGATTTACTAAAAATCGTTTTTTTAAAAGCACCTTCCATATTTTTTTTAAAAAAAGGTAAAAATCAAAAGGAGCAGTCATGACTCATAAGTGCTCTTTTTCACCATTAAAATTAAATGGACGTCCTAATTAAAATAAATTATATGAAATAATTTGGGATAGATTTTAAGATTTAGGTTGTAATAATTGGGAAGGATAATAGGTCGGATTTAAATTGCATTCAATCCTCACATCCATATTCATTAAATTATCAAATATCTTTTTATATTAATAATTTTTTTTCATGTCATATGTAAATCATAAAGTTTCCATCGTATTACTCTTTTAAATTTTATAAAAATTTCTCTTCTCTCCTTAATTAGTAATTTATCTTATATTACCTCACGTATATCCTCAAAGCTATGATACAGTAAAAGAACATCAAATTACCATTCATATACCATGATTCGATCCTAGTAACAATATATTTATAGAAATTTTTCCTTAAAATAAATCGTTTAACTATGGGATGTTGGGAATTTGTGTCTACTGCTTAGTATCCTTAGTATCAACAATTGCTCTGAAAAAATCTCTAAAAGGATGGTAAAATTTAGATATTTTCATCTTGTCAAAATAAGAAACCATGGCATACATGTTTAGAAGAGATTTCATTTTGAGGTTCTATACATCTGTCCTTTCTAAACGCATTTTTTTAGAGAAAGACTCCGTTTTTTTTTCTCTTTCCATATGAGAAATCCTTCTCAAAACATGGAGTGTGAATCAAATCAATGTTTAAATTGAAACTGAGATACTCATACAAGTTCTTTCATTTTGAATCGGATACATTCATATCTGAAAGATGCTCACAATAAATTCTTCCAAAATTAACTATTTATTCCTCTGTTAGAAGTGTTGTAATGTAAAAATGTCTGTGATCGAGTAGAGCTAAGCTATCTAGTACGAGTGCTTCCCGATTTATTGATCAATAAAAATTTTCTATAGAATCAAATCAATCATCCCAAATTTAATATTATCTAATTCATCGTTATTTATTATTATTATTGTCTCGTATACTATTTATACCAGCCCGGATCCTCTGGACCGCTTTTTGCGATCCAGGGATAGTCCCTTGATGTGGATTGGTGGAGATGAATGGTCTCCATCTATTTTATGAATAGGGACCATTCATTTCACCAATCCACATCAAGGAACCATTCCCTGGACCACAAAAAACGATCTAGAGGATCTGCCGTCTATTTATACCGCTAAAGATCTAGCCTAGGACTTAGTTCGCGACTTCATCGCACGGGTATAGAAGCAGCCCGTTGGCCTTGGTACATGAGTTTTTGACTTGTGATCATTTAGTCAATTTAGATATTGATGCTTTATAAAAAATACTAAAGATAAATTTTATTTAGCAATCTAAAATAAATACTAAGTCATGTAGGGAGCAGATCATCCTCTTCTGATCCATAAAAAAAATTGGATTAAGAATGAATTAAATTTTTATGGATTAAAAAAATTGGATTATGATAGTTACGATTCAATCGTAATTAGTTGTGATCTTTTTTTGAATTCATCGTCCCCTTAAGGTATAGTTTGGGTTAGGACGAGCGTCTGGAGGCCGCCCCCAGCTTAGCACTCAGCAGCCTGACCACTTGCCTACCTCCGGCGGCCTCCGAACAACCTTTGGCCACCCGCCCTGACCCAAACATAACCTGGGGACGGTGAATCCAAGGAAGAATCACAATCAATTATGGTTGAATCACGGTCATGATCCGACCACAATTATGAGTGGTTCATCCCCTAATCCATTTTTTTACCAGAAGCCACCATCTACTTTGTGTAACTAGTATATATACGCTTTGTGCGCGACCGTGAGCGACGTGCAGACGTGGCGTTGCCAGCTCGGTTTTTTTATAAATAAAATATTCCTACTATTCTCTCTCTCCCCCCCTCGCTTCTGTCGTCTCCCTCCTCGCTCTCTCTCTCCCCCTCGCTTCTGTCGTCTCCCTCCCCGCTCTCTCTCTCTCGCTCCCTTCGTCTCCGGCGTCCTATGTCCGGCCGACATCTCTCTCCCACCGGTGGCTGTTTAATATTAAAATCTCCCTTGTCGTTCTCACTCCCCCTTTCTCGCTTCCTCCTTCAAAGTCCTCCCTCGAAACGCGTCCCTCGCTCCCCCTTTCTCGCTCCCGGCGGGAAAGTTTCTCCAGCATCTTCTATCGCACAGCTGCTGTGAGCTCCTACCACCTCACTGTAATTTAATTTGTGCATCCACACCGTTATAGCCTTCAAGAATTGTATAATTGTATAAAGAAGCACCGTGCCGCTGAAGTTCTAAACAACCATCAACTACTTCGCAGGAAATCATCCTTGTAGCAGCTCATCTTGGATTGATCGTTGTAGAAGGTCGGAGGGATTTATGCTACGACGTGGAAGGCCGACGGCTGCAACAACCGCAAGTCGGAAGGATTTATGCTACGACGTGGAAGGTCGACGGCTGCAACAATCGTCTGCTCTACTTCGGACCTTACTTTGCTGCTACAAGGTGTAGCAGCTACACGGAGAGGTAGCACTACAATGTGCAACAGTTAACTCTCCGTGTAACTGCGACACCTTATAGCAGCTAACTTCGTAAGTCGTTTTTCTAGCAACCCTATTTTCTAGCCGAGATTAACCCAGCAGTACGACTTTTCATATTGCTCGGTTTCCCCACAAATAAAATATGCATTTTATTCTCTCTCCCCTTCGCCGCTCTGTTCAAAAGTTCCGCCGCTGAAATTACCCAAATTAAAATCTCCCTCGCCGACCTCTCTCTCTCCCTCGCTCCCTTCCCTCTCCCTCGCCGCTCTCTCTCTCTCTCTCTCCCACGCTACCTCCCTCTCCGGCCGACCTCGCACTCCCGCCGCGAAAATGTAGTATTAAAATCTCCCTCGCCGCTAGGGCTATGCAAAATAACCGACAAACCAAAAACTGAATCGAACCGGTAACTTACCAGTTCCGGTTAACCGATTAACCGGTTCGATTTTCGGTTCAATATTTTTTAAACCGATTTAACCGGTAAACCAGTTAAGAGCAGGTCCCCTAAAAGCTATACCCTCTAAAAGAACAGCGATGATGCAGCATGCAAGCCCACACGTGGTTGGAGACTTGGAGTAAATAGTTTGGACTCCTCTGCAAGACCGCAATCCGCAAGCAACCATTTCTACTTCACCTGGATAAATCCCCCGTACAGTCGTACTTCGGGCGCCGAACGGAAGCCCCAAAACGCACCATGATGGAACGCCCAACGACTCACTCTTTCATGCCCTCCGCCAGCACCGCCTTCGCAGACAGCGCTGGCTCCGACAAAGACGACCGACCCTCTCAACCCGAGGACGATTTCGAGTTCACCTTCCTGATCGGTGGCACCTGCGATGAGCCCTTCGTCATCGCCGATGAGCTCTTCTCCCACGGCCGCATCCTCCCCGTCTACCCTGTCTTCGACCACTCACTTGCTCTCCATTCGTCGGAGGAGAGTGCGGCGAAGCCTCCAGCCATGCAGATCACCATACGCCAGATTCTCGTCGAGGAGAGTGGCTCTAGATCTGGGTCGATCTCGTCGTCGTCGTCGTCCGAGGCAGATGATCTGGTGTCAACAGCGGCGCGGGAGTACCGTCCACGAACCGTGAGGTCGGCGCTGCAACTGCCGGAGTGGAGAAGGGAGTGCACATCCACCGAGATGAGCCGACAGTGGAAGCTTTGGGATACCTTGTTCAGCCGCTGGAGCCACAGCGACGGGAAGAAGAAGTCTATGTTCCTTGAATTTCCTGCATCTCCGCCGTTGGAGACAATGAGTCCGTGACCAAGCAAAGGCCCAAACCCAAAACTCGGAGGGAACGGGAAAGCGGCCAAGGCCCAAGGGGCCTTAAAATACCGGTCTTACCGGTTTTTGGTTGGAACCAGTTAACCAACCGGAACCGGTAGAACCGGTAATAATACTGGTCGGTTAACCGGTTGTTAATAAAATGTGGTTAACTGGAATTAATCGGAACCGATAAATCGGTAAACCGACCGGTTGAATAGACGTACTCGCCGCACGCTCTCCCCCTAAACTCGTCCCTTGTCCTCCCGGCGGAAAAGTTTCTCCGCCGTCTTCAATCACAAAGCTGGCAGTGAGACCCTACCACCTCACTCCATTTTAATTTGTTAATTCACACCGTTATAGCCTACAAAAATTGTATAATTGTATTTCCCAATCACCTCGTCGTTGCTTCGCTTCTAAACGTTGCATCAACGACTTCGCAGAAAACCGTCCTTGTAGCAGCTCATCTTCGATTGGTCGTTATAGATGGTGGGAACGATTTATGCTATGACAAAATTATGCTAGGTCGACGGCTGCAACAACTGTTTGCTCTACTTTGGACCTTACAATGCTGCTACAATGTGTAGCAGCTACACGGAGAGGTAGTTGCTACAACGTGCAGCAGTTAACTTTCCGTATAGCTGTGACACCTTGTAGCAGCTAACTTCGTAAGTCGTCTATCTTGCACCCCTATTTTCTAGTAGAGAGATTAACGTAGTAGCCATACTTTTTGTATTGTGTATATTAACTTGATTTGAAAATTATTTTTGCTCACATTTTCTGCTGCCTTCAGCACCCTTGGTTTGTTGTCCTGCTACAGATTGCGAATGGACATATATATATGTAGTAGCTATCTCAATAAGTCTTTTTTTTAGTAAGGCCTATTTTCCAACAGAAATTAACCCAGTAGGCATAGTTTTGTAGCAGTGTATCAACATGCTACAAAAATGATTTAAAAAGATTTCTGCTGCTGCTCCACCTTTGCTTTGCTACCATGCTACACTTTCCGAATGGCTACTTCCACTATATAACAGACTATTAACAGCTTCACCTTGTAGCAGCTACTTTGACTCATAACTTCTACTCCTTCGAGTAGCTAACTCCCTATGTAGCTGCCACAACTTGGCGCAGTTAACTCATTTAGTCATTTTTGTAGAAGCCATATTTTTGTAGCAGTATAAAAACTTGCTAAAAAATTGAATTAAAAATATTTCCGCTGCTATAACGCCTTTGATTCTCTTTGCTTTGCTGTCATGTTACACCTTGTAGCAGCTATTTCGACTCATAACTGCTACACAATGTAGTAGATATCTCCCTATGTAGCTGCCACACCTTGTGCAGTTAACTGCCTGCATTTTTAACCAAAAATTGATCATAGCAATCGCAGTTTTTTAGATAGATCAAGTAAATGAGGTATCTTACATTTCGTTGTAGAAACAAATGCAACAGGGTGAAGCAGCTAGTCGTCAGAAGCTGCTATACGTTGTTGGAGATAACGGTCCAAATATCCTTTTCTTACCAATTACCCTTTTTGTAAATATTGTGCAATATATATATATATATATATATATATATATATATATTGTCCAATTACATTTTTACCCTCACCGGACCAAGTTTTAACCCCTATACTCGCCGTGTGACAAATATTTGGAAGTAAATTCATTTATAGTATATCGGTGGCCCACGGAGTCTTCCTAAATCAACCTCACCGCGACGATTTGGCACCTCAACTAAAGCTGCGCCTTCATCGTAAGTATTGTGGTAGGATTCTCATCCAAAGCTTCGCCTCCTTTGATAGGTTGAATCTTTTGGGTTTTGAACCATCATTAGCTGCAATAATTTGGTTTAATGTCTTTAGTTCGGTAATGAGTGAGGGCTTTACTTTGAGAGAATCAAGGGTTCAAAAGAGATGTTTATCTATTCTGTCGCAACTACTGTAGCTGAACTGCTTCAATGTAGGTAAACCCTATTTATTGATACGTTGTGATTAAACCCTACATCGAGATTGTCTTCTTATTATTGTAGCAGCTACTTGACCCTAACTGCTACAACGTGATCAATACGTATGTTGTATAATATACAATTCATATTGTACTACCTAAAACAAATAATAGACATTGTAATGTATGTAAATATGGTATAAAAATAACAGTTTCATGTATTTTGAATTACAGAATTAAAATGGTAAGCCAAAGAACTACTGCTTCCCATGTATATCACAAGAAAGTGCACTAGAAAAGTAACTACCCTCACTTCAAGGGGTTTATATCATCACTCCACATAAACGACCGACAGATGGAGATGGTCAATGGATTCCCATTTGCTTGGGCAATAGGCATGTCTGAAATTGTAAATATCCGAAGCCTTATTCAAAATATATTTGACAATTGGGACGTGTAAGACAGATGCTTCATCTTTCATAATAAGGAGATTAGCTTCACTAGGAAAGATGTTTCATTGATTTTGGGACTCCCAGACCAAGGCGTTGAATTAAATCTGCAACAGCATGCAGCCACCTCCCCACTATTTCTTCAACACTTCCAGAATGTGGAGTGTACACAGAAGGAGCTAGAGAACAGGATGATCAACCTCAGCAAACAACCCCCTCTGTCGAATCCGATACTCTGTTTTGCCAATTATTAATACTATATTTTTTTATTACTGTTTTATTTACTACTACTAGCAGTATATCTAGATTACCAGTACAATCACTAATAGATTGCGTAGATGATTTTGCCAATTTAGTTAGGTATAATTGGTGTAAGGCTGTATATGACTATATCAACCCACAGCTACTGGCCATTGGTCCGATGCTTTCACTAAGGCCGAAACCAGAGGGCATATCGGGAAATCAAGCTCCCATGCTCAGAGGGTTCGCACATCTCCTGGTGGTAATTCCCTGAATATAGTGATAGTTTTCTAAGATTTATGCAGAGAGTATCATACCTAAACAATTTTATTTTATTGTATTGCAGGTCTGGATGTGTGAACATGTCATAATAATGGATCCTTATAGACAGCATGCCCTTCCAAGAATATGTAGATGGAAGTGGTCAGGCTCCACGATGGAGACAATAAAGTCTAGGATCGCAGAAATATCGCCTACCAATATAATTGTTGATTTAAGTCCATCGTACCTAGAGACACACCTGCTCTCAAATGATTCCATAGAAGATCTTGTAGAGTATATTGATCAACAAATTGCCGAGGGTTTTTTACAATTAGCTGGTGAGGGGAATTCTGAACCACTTCCTGAGCAATTTCCTGAAGAGACAGCCTATGCTCAGGAAATTCCCCACCCAGTTCCTGCAGACGCAGCAGAAGCTCTGGATAAGCCTGATCAAGTTACTGAGCAAATAACTCCGGAAGATATTCAGGAGGAAGAGGCTTGCAACAATTGTCAAGCAAAGGACGCCGACATTTCTCGATTGGAGTCCGTGGTTGAGGGCAAGGACTAGATCATTGGCCAGATGGAGGCCACAATTAGTGAGTTAACTGAGGAGAATAAAAAAAAGTGTCAGGGATGCAGAAAGTTTAATAGCTTCTAAGGATAAAATAATTGGTGAGAATGACAGAATTATACAAATAAAAGAGTAAATTATAGCATAGCAAGAGAGGAAAATTACAGATCTTCAAAGTCAGTTAATTGGCAAAGATATAGTGGCATTACCTGCTAAACGACCAATAACAAGGGGAAAAAAGAGTGCTAGAAAGAGAATCACACCCTCAACAACAGTAGAGCTTAAGTTAGTGCCCTTGGCCAAAAAAATTAAAAAAGTCACTTTCCGAGATGAACATGAGCTAGAGGTTGCTAAGGGCAGTGGAGAGGAAAATACTGGGCTTCCTGGGAATATTCAAGAGGGCCGTGACTCATCTACTGATGTAGCGGCCACAACTTCATCTTCTAAACGCTTGCATGCGCTTGTCAAACACAAATATAAAATCATAAAGGTTTGATTTTGGTTGGTTTAATCTTTTGTCTTTTACTCCTATATCACATATAATTAGTCTCTCGCTGAAAAATGTTCTCCATGTATTTTTTCATCAAGCGAAGACATATTTTAAAAAAACCAAAGACATTGTGGTGGTAGAAGCATTGTTGAAACTGAGCCAGTTCAAGTGAGTTGAAAGTTTGTTGAGTTATACATTTATGTATTATATGTGTATACTTATATTGGTAAAACGAGGATAAATTACTTTGGAAGTGTATTGTAATTTAATTATATAACAAACATTTGATTTTGATGAATAAAATCAACCATGGTAGATATATAAGTTGGTATGACACATATAAATTATGTAACTGCTCCAATTGTAGCAGTAATAGACACTCTTCTTGTACAACATAATTTATGGACATGTTTTATTTTTTTATGTAGGGCAACGACAAAGGCAATATGGTCCAATGGAATGATTTCATTGGATATGTCATCTTTCCAATGTGTTTTTGATTGGACTATAGGCACAGATAGTGATTGCATCAACACATATTTTGCAATCATTACAGAGGAAGCCAAAACCTGTGGCATACCGTATTGGCCATCTATACTTTATGCTGTTGGATTTGTTGTTAGTATAATGTCAACTCCTCCTATCTTTTTTTTTATTCTCCATATATTCCTTTAACAATTCTTGTTTGCTAGCACAAGAATTGTTTGAAATGTTGTCTTATGAGGCATTTGGGCTATCAGCAAGCACTGACACTGACAAGCCACTCAGGTATATATTCTGTCCATTAAATAATGCAGATGAGCACTGACACCTACTTATAATAGACCTCCAAGAAGCTAAATACATGTACTATAACTCCCTTGGATCCTCAGAACTATACACCTCAATGTTTAAAAAATCTGTGAGTACCCGCCATGTTGATTAACTCATAATCCACTAGATGTATGTCTGTATTGGTTAACAACTTCATACTCGTGCAGGTTGATTTTTTTCTAAAATATGGACCAACCTACTATGAAATGTGGTATCCAGGGCTACCGTCCCTAATGTCAAGGGACTTTGAGGTATCTACGATCCCGGGTCCAACACAAGTAAAATCGTAAGCACATATGTTTAATCATAATATTTATACATCTCCATACTTCCGCTAGCAAATATAATATTAACAGTGTGAAATTAACTGTATCTTTCATATTAGATTGTGCATTTTTTGTTATGCGATACACTGAGAGTTTAATGTGTTGGTGCGGTTAGCACTAACGGTTTAATCCAGGTTTTGATGAATGACAAGTTAGGTTAGTTTTGTTGTTGATCTAACACTCTGACCGAGTGTGCAGAAGAAGCCCAGACAGGTCGACGGACTGACCGAATGTCTGGCACGAAGCCCAGCTAGGTCGACGGGCCGACTGGATAGTTGGCACGAAGTCCAAATGGGTCGACGGGCTGACCGGACATTTGGCACGAAGTCCAGCTAGGTCGACGGGTTGACCGGATAGCTGGCACGAAGTCCAGCTAGGTCGACGGGCTGACCGGATAGCTTGCACGAAGTCCAGACGGGTCGAAGGGCTGACCGGACGTCTGGCAGGTAAGTAAAGGTAAGTCACTAGAGGGGAGTGACTGTGAGGACGCGTTCCTGGGAAGGGAACTTAGGCGCCGATCCGACTTAGAACCATTTCAAAACTCTAAGTCGAGATCTCGACTAGATTCCGGTCTCGGAGAGACGGAATCTAATTAATACTCTGCTTGGTGATTATAACTATGCTAACACTTTGTTTTGCAGGGGTAATTTAAATTGCACTTTGTCTCGGACTAATCATTTCTTGTAGGAGAAGGACTTCCTGGAGAAAGAGTGGTCCGGGCGCCCGGAAGGGATCCGAGCGCCCGGAGTACAAAAATTATCTATTGCATCGCCTCGACACGTGGAGCTTCCTGGTTGGCTCGGCTATGTCACTTCAGGGCGCCCCGAATCTCTTATATAAGGAGGATCAAGGTTGGAGCTAAATCGACAACGACAAGATCTTTCATTGCTTGCTCTGCCGTGCTCCTGCGACGCTGCGACCGACAACGTGCCGTTTTTATTTTTCTGTTCTATTGTCGGTATTCCTTTTTCCAACAGTTCTTATACTTTAATCTTGTAATTATATCTTCGAACTGTTAGTGGATTACCCAACGAAAGCATCAACGAGTGCGGACCTTGGAGTAGGAGTCGCCACAGGCTCCAAACAAAGTAAAAAATTACTTGTGTTAGCGTTGTTCCATTTTAGTATTTTCCATTGCGTACTTTCGACAATTTTAAATCGATATTCACCCCCCCTCTATCGAAATTCACGATCCAACATAATGTACCGGAGGCCACCAGATTTTGGACAAACTGGACTGAGAGAATTTAGTTTTCTTGTTGGTCATAAAATTTTTAATAGCAAACACTGGATTAATGACAAGGTGGGGGTGTAAACGTGTTGATACAGATATTGTAATGACTTTGTGATTCCCATAAAATAAGTCTAGGATGTGTACGTGTTTTGTAATATACTGCTGTCTCGTGACCCTTGCGAAGCTAATACAGGGTATAGAAGCCAAATATTATGTATATACTGACAGATTGTGGTAGTCTATTAGGCAGTAGCTGCTAGAACGTATTGCAGTCCATCAACAGTAGCTGCTATAAGGGACAAATAAAAGCTGGATTATTGTAATATAAATCACCGGTAAATGTACTGTGAATTGTGAAGTTGGCTAGTCCACCTTGTAGCAGCTAAAATGAGTTGCCGCTTGGTAAGTCCTATTTATACCAAGGGTGTAGCAGTTAGTATATGTATTGTGAAGTTGCCGAGTCCACCTTGTAGCAGTACATATAGAGCTGGTAAAATAATAAAAATAATATTGTTATGTATATTAACTTGATAATAAAAAATATTAAATTATTTTAATCATCAGTAACTACTACATCGTTGTAGCAGGTATTCCAATAGTTGCTACACGTTGCAGAAGCTACATCATAAAATATAACGCTAGACTAAATGCTACACGTTGTAGCAGCTAATCCTACGTAGCTGCTACACGTTGTAGCAGCTTATCGCCAGGAACTGCTACACGTTGTAGCAGCTAGTCTTATGTTGCTTCTATCTATCCTTGCAGCATCTAGTGCTTTACGTTGGTGCTGCTAGTCAGTTGGTATGGAATATAGTTTTTGTAAAATTTTCGATTAACCCATTTTAAGCTGCGACATGTTGTAGCAGCCTTTGAACTGAATTATTAAATGAACGTTAGAATTTAATACCCGACGATTGGTTAATTCTTGTCTTTACTATCTGTCGTATGATCTTTATCTTTTCCCAGTACATAAATGGGTTGTAGTGAGTGTTTCATGACCCATTTACTCGAAAAGACGCGTCCCTTTGACTTCTCTTTATCAAGCGGTAGGGTTTGCAAGCGCCTCTCTTCTTATAATTAGGTGATTAACATAACTGACTCTTTCATTCCACGTTGCCGTGCCTTTGGTCCACATTATAGCTCTTTCATGATCATGTCTATCTTTAGCAGGAAGACGAAACCCACTATGGGTGAGGTTAAAGAACCCCCTATTGAAGAGGAATCAAGCTCTGCGTCTTCCCCACCGGAAAAATCATTTGCATCAGTAGACTCATCGAATTCCCGGTTTGTATTATTCAATTTTATTGTATGTTATATATATCTTTGTTTCCTTGGAATCACAAATTTTCTACAATATTCGAAATAGGTATCTTAGTTTAGCCATGGAACATCATGTAGTTTGTGGATATATTAAGATTCTCACAGAACAATGGAACCAGGCGAGGAAGGAGTTAGAAGCTGCCCTTTTTCGAGAGAAAATGAACCAAACTGAACTTGTGAAGCTACGACAATGACTGTCCCAAGTCAATGGGGTATTAGACGAGGGTACAAATCAAAAGAATGAGTGAAATATCTCTTTTTGTACAACTTAGCCTCACATCTCCATAGTGATGCTGCCTTTATACGAGAGAAAAAGAATAAAACTGTATTTGTCCAAGTGCGACAATAACTATGTCTATATAATGTATCACTAGTGAAAACTATAAAGCAAATGATTTATGGAGTAGTGTTTGTATTAACTTTTTTGGCTTAAGATAATGTTTGTCTTATGTTATTATTATACCCAACTATAGTCGGCAAGACTTCTTCGTTTACGCTGAACAAGAGTCGTAGTCTCTCAATCTCAATTTTATATTTAGATCACATAGATGAGCTTTACGTTTTATCTATTTGCTTATAATTAAGAACAAACTGCTTCATGTTGTAGCAGCTACAACTGCACATTGTTGCATTAGTATCTAGGTGATCGAAGATGGTACCAAGTGTAGAAACTAAAAAACAATAACTGCTACATTATATAGGGGTTAATATTGATTATCTGCTACTCATTTGTTGGCAAACTCGTGACACTTAGAACCCACATCGTGTAGCAGTTACAGCGGATTAGCTGCTACAACTTGTAGCACATTGTAGCATTGGCATCTAGTTGTCGGACGATGCTACCACGTGTAGTAGCTTCTAAAGAGTAGGTCATACGCTGTGTAGCAGTTACTACGGCACAATTGCCACATCGTGTAGCAGTTACTGCGGATTAATTGCTAGATCATAAAGGAGCTACTCCAGATTTGTGAGCTCCCAGAACATGTAGCAGTTACTGGTCCAATTGCAACTAAGAAGCTCCTCTGTCAATTAAAGATTATACGGTCAGTAATAAATTGTAATAAAATAGATTCATGCCGACTTATCAATTATTTATATATGACCAACGACATCTGTTCCATTGATCCGTCACATCCATAGAATGACCACTCATATCTATCATTTATGAGAGGTGTGACAAGTCATACCTATCATAAACCCTGCCATTTTCGAGAGAAATCAGTAACCTACTTTTTCAGACGCCCAGCTGTGGATGCGTGAGTACAACTACTCCAACAGGGACCACTCAGCGCCGTTGTTTTCCTATATAACAGTGGTAGCCAGGCTCATTGCTTGGCATCCACAAATAAAATGAGTAGCTTAAAAATGAGAATGACTTTATTTTCCTTAAACCACCTTCACCATGTATTTCATGGCATCTAGTCTACATCTTCAAGTGTGTATTGCTCTTGATGCGGGATTGAGAAAGCGCCCAAGTTGCCTTCCACGATCTAGTGTAAGCTCCCATAATCCTAAGGGAATTCCGTTAATGCGAACACCATTCTATGGCCCGGATCAATGTACGTGCCTGGTTTAGTCCGCTCAGGGAATGGTCTAAATGTTGAACACTTTTCCATGTGTGCAAAGCTCAGTCATTCGCTGAGGAATCGTCATGGAGTAACAAATATACTCTGGGCTCGACGATCTTCTCCCCACCCTGAGCAAGTGACGTGAGGGACATGTAATCTTTAATTTATAATTTTATGTTCACCATGTAATATCTGTCAGACTGACAATAAATCTATTAAACCAATTGTATTTTTTAGCTATGTTGTGATATGTTTATGCAAAAACAAAATTGGATTCATTAATCAATATCATACTCACGATGGCATCACTTAATCAATATCATACTCACGAATAAGGATCAAGTGACATTTGGTCCTAAATTTTAGCAGCTACAACATTATAGCTGCTACACCAATGTGGCAACGGTTGGGAACGGAGAATTGTAATTGTAATTAAAATATGTAATGGTGTAGCAGTTACGGGTCAGCATCAACACATGACGTCATGTTGTATCATGTCATTTATCTGTAGCTGCTACAACACAGCTTGCGGCATTAATCAAGACATCTAAGATATTTAATAGGTGAATAGCGTATAATCCGTATAAATCGGATGTGATGCAAGACATCTCTTAGGAGAATATACTACAATGTGTAGCAGCTAATATGAAGTTACTGCTACATGATGTGGCAACTCTCGGGTCTGTGGTTTTTTAGAAAACTTGTTACAGCTAATCAGGAGTAACTGCTACACTTTTCCTACTGTTGATAAACTGCTACATAGACGCACCGCTAGTGTGCCCTAATGTGATTGATGAAGAACCGGGTTAAGTTGATGGTGTAGCAGTTATTTTTCCGTAGCTACCACAACACAGGCGAAACGCATTATGCAAGACATCGCCGATCATTAATATAATAAATTTTTTATTTGAAAAATGTAGCAGCTTCTCAATAGTAGAAAATGCACATACCATGTTTTTATCCGTAAACAAAGAAAGACTTGGAGATTATAGTTGGGGTTGATGTAATTAAATTAATTAGATTATTATTTATTAATTTGATAAATAAAGATAATAACTAAACACAAACAAGATTTTATTATTTCGTAAAGATAATTTAAACTTTTAGGATTTAGTCTGTTAATACAAGGGAGGTAACAGCTGGGTTTTGATCATTTAATGCTTCAAAATGTCTTATTACATCAAGTCTCCTTATAGAGGTTTAATGTACATCGCCAACTACACCAATTAACATTTGTCTTTCCATATATTAAACAAAGAGATCATTTATATTCAAGACCAAAAAGAATATAGTAGGATAAGATTAGAAATAAAACTAATATTGGATGACTTACCAAATAACTGCTCTTCGTTGTAGCAGTTTACTAGTCAATTAACTATTACACGTTGTAGCATGCAGCACAATTTCCACGTATCTGTTCCACTTTGTAGCAGGTTAAGATTCTAATAGCTTTAATAGCGTCTCGTGTTTCGGCTGTGCACAGTGTAGCATAAATACATATATAGTATCCCTAGAATGACCATTCATAGCAGGCATCACCCTTAGAATGACCACTCAGATCAGTCATCACCCATATGACTACACATAGCTGTCATAAATCATCACCCGTGACTAGTTGTCTTATATGTTGCTTTGTCAGAATGGTAAGTGTGGGCTTGTGACTACACCTGATTTCCCTATATAATAGAGTGTCGCCATGTTCATGAATTTCACAAAGGATAACTAGTAGCAGATTCATGGATTGCCCACATTTTCTCGCCATCACCTTCGTCATTCCTTTCATGTCATCCTCTATAAATCTTGAAGTTTATCAAGCTCGCAAATCGGAAAAGCCACAGCGGTCAAGTAGCATTCCACAATCTAAAGTTCGGTTCCATACTCGTAAACGTATTTCCCTAATGCGAACACCATTGTCCAGTTCCCATCAACATACGAGGATGATGGTCGGCTGCTCATGCAAAGGTCTCACTTCTGCCTTAAATCATGTGTGCGCAACAAAGTGCTTCTTCAACACCCTGAGGATTGTTCTTGGGGTACCCATAGGATTCTCTCCTCGTCGAACTTGGACCATCCTCCACCAAGTGACATGAGAGACATGAAAAATAACAACATGGTGTATTGTGTTCAAAATACTGAGTACGTTTATCAAGATTGATCGTTCATGGATATGACTGTGGATGCAACTCGACCAATACATGTAGTGACATAATCGGTGAAAAAAATATGAGCGCTCCTAGGCCTTCTGACCACTGTGTTCATATTAAACTTATGATGTAATCAATGTGTCATTGTATTCACAACATTGTCAATAAAGGTAAAAAATCAGGCGAAATTATAGCTGCTACACTGTGTTGTCTTACAAATAAGTAGCTGCTACATTATCTAAGAACTACTGCCAACTAGCTGTTATGATTATTCAGTATTAGGAATCATGTTCTCGAAGCTCACAACTGTGGAGTAGCTACTATAATGGAAATCAGCTAATTCGCACTAACTGCTACACGTTGTCTTAGCACACATATCGGGATCAGCTACTATAATGTGTAGCAGCTGATCCGCATTATTGGCTACACGATGTGCCAGCTCACGTGTCTATGTGGTTTCTTCACAAATGTGTAGCAGCTAATTTGTAGTAACTGCTACACATTGTAGCATCTACTATTAAGAAGTTGAATAGCTGATATACGTTGTATCCGCATCTGACAACTACCTAGTACCTACTGTAAGGTGTTGCATTAACTGCTACAGCATGTTGCAGCTTGCGGGTTATACGTTATCTCATAACACGTGTAGCTGCTTAGTGTAGGTGATCTAAATAAAAAACTGAGATAAACAGACTGTCTAACATCTGATTGCGCGTAAGCGAAGACAGACTTGGAGGCTATAGTTGGATTTGATATACATGAATAGAATTGTATTTTATTATGATTTACAATACAACGTGCATGACCACGGAATTCCATGTTTTGCAATACAACGTACACCATAATTAAATATTTTAAGGGTTAATATTTTTACCGAAATACGGATACTAAAATAATGACTTACCGATTTAGTTCCAACAAGTTGTGGCAGCTACATGTAGATGTAACTGCTACCATGTGTAGCAGTTATTAGTCTAACTAGCTGCTACAACGCGTCGCAGCAAACCAAAGCAAAGGAGAGCCAAACGTCACAAATCACTTTGTATAATTTTTTAAGCAAGATGATATACAACTACAAACAAGTGTAACAAGTTATTAGTCGAGGTAGCTGCTTCAACGTGTACCAGTAAAGCAAACCAAGGGCGCTGAAGCTCCATAAATAATTATATATATATATATATATCCATTCGCAATCTGTAGTAGGACAGCAAACCAAGGGCGTTAAAGGCAGCGGAAAATGTGAGTAAAAATAATTTTCGAATCAAGTTGATATACACAATATGAAAAGTATGGTTACTGGGTTAATCTCTCTGCTAGAAAATAGGGGTGCGAGATAGACGACTTACGAAGTTAGCTGCTACAAGGTGTCGCAGCAACACGGAGAGTTAACTGCTGCACGTTGTAGCAGCTACCTCTCCGTGTAGCTGCTACACATTGTAGCAGCAAAGTAAGGTCCGAATTAGAGCAGGCGGTTGTTGCAGCCGTCGGCCCAGCATAATTTCGTCGTAGCATAAATCGTTCCCACCATCTGCAACGACCAATCGAAGATGAGCTGCTACAAGGACGATTTCCTGCGAAGTCGTTGATGCAACGTTTAGAAGCGAAGCAATAACGAGTTGATTGGGAAATGCAATTATATAATTTTTGTAGGCTATAACGGTGTGGATTAACAAATTAAAATGGAGTGAGGTGGTAGGGTCTCACTGCCAGCTTTGTGATTGAAGACGCCAGAGAAACTTTTCCGCCGGGAGGGCGAGGGACGAGTTCGACGCAGGACATTCAAGGATGGAGGGAGCGAGGGGAAGAGCGTGCAACGAGGGAGATTTTAATACTACACTTTCGCGGCGGGAGCGCGAGGTCAGTCGTGTAGGACCGTTGTGGCCGGCTAGAAGGGGGGTTGAATAGTCCTGCAAATTAAAAAGCAAACAACCCTTCTCGAACTCTTTAAACTAACACTTGTATATATAAAGTAAGCCGATAAATAAAAGCATAAAGAAAAAGTGAGGTGCAAGGATTTACTTGGTTACAACCGATGTGGTTGTCAATCCAAGGAAGATTAAGCTCACTTAAAAACTCCTTCTGGGAGAAGCCTCGTACAGCGTCGAAGTGCAGAAAACAGAAGCTCAACTCTAGACTAAAGCGTACAAGCGTTGGAATTACAATTCAGAGTTCGTTGAAAAAGCTTCTGGACCAAGGCTATATTTATAGCCTTGGTCGGGGCGCCTGGAAGGGTTCCGGGCACCCTGGGGGTATAAAACTTTATCCCCCAACGTCCAGATCGAGATTGACTCAATCTGATCAAACTTCACGGCTCGGGCGCCCGGAGGGGTTCCGGGCGCCCCGGACTGCTCCGGGCGCCCCGGAGCCCAAAGTCAACAGATGTTGACTTTTTCATCCGGGACCTCTTCTCTGGTTCAGTCCCGCCTCGGTCCGGTTCTTCTCCTGATGAGTCGCTCTCTTCCAATATCTCTCCCCCTTCATTGAAGCTCACCTGGGATGAGCTTTCTGTGTCCTCGGGATGGAGATCGACTATCTCTGCATTTTCCTCATTCTCGGACTGTTCTGGCGTTGAATCGGTGTTGGTTCATTTTGCTTGCTCTCCGAGCAATCTTCCGCTCCGGCTTTCGTCCCTCGGAACCATCGCACGCTTCCTTCTCGTCTGCCGGTGTACTCTTCCGCAACACCTCGTCCCTCGGACTGTCGTCCTTCTCGCTAGCTGCGTCTTCCGCTCGAGTACCTGTGCTCCTAAGCTCCTGCACACTTAGACACAAGGTTAAAACACACAGGACCTAACTTAACTTGTTGATCACACCAAAACAACCTTGGGGTTCCAACAGGTCGGACGTCGGACGCCAGAGAGGGAGGTAGCAAGGGAGAGAGAGAGAGCGGCGAGGGAGAGGGAAGGGAGCGTGAGAGAGAGAGGTTGGCGAGGGAGATTTTAATTTGGGTAATTTTCGCGGCGGAACTTTTGAACAGCGTGGAGAAGGGGAGAGAGAATAAAAGGCATATTTTATTTGTGGGGAAACCGAGCAATATGAAAAGTCCTACTGTTGGGTTAATCTCGACTAGAAAATAGGGCTGCTAGAAAAAATGACTTACGAAGTTAGCTGCTACAAGGTGTCGCAGCTACACAGAGAGTTAACTGTTGCACATTGTAGCGCTACCTCTCCGTGTAGCTGCTACACCTTGTAGCAGCAAAGTAAGGTCCGAAGTAGAGCAGGCGGTTGTTGCAGCCGTCGGCCTTCCACGTCGTAGCATAAATCCTTCCGACTTGCAGTTGTTGCAGCCGTCGGCCTTCCACGTCATAGCATAAATCCCTCCGACCTTCTACATCGATCAATCCAAGATGAGCTGCTACAAGGATGATTTCCTGCGAAGTAGTTGATGGAATGTTTAGAACTTCAGCGGCGCGGTGCTTCTTTATACAATTATACAATTCTTGAAGGTTATAACGGTGTGGATACACAAATTAAATTGGAGTGAGGTGGTAAGAGCTCACAGCAGCTGTGCGATAGAAGATGCCGGAGAAACTTTCCCGCCGGGAGCGAGAAAGGGGGAGCGAGGGACGAGTTTCGAGGAAGGACTTTGAAGGAGGGAGCGAGAAAGGGGGAGTGAGAGTGGCGAGGGAGATTTTAATATTAAACAGCCACCGACGGGAGAGAGATGTCGGCCGGACATAGGACGCCGGAGACGGAGGGAGCGAGGGAGAGAGAGAGAGAGTGGGGAGGGAGAGAGCAGAAGCGAGGGGGAGAGAGAGATCGACGAGTGACAAGAGGCCGACCGGAGAGAGAGAATAGTAGGAATATTTTATTTATAGAGAAACCGAGCTAGCAACGCCACGTCTGCGCGTCGCTCACGGTCGCGGACAAAGCATCGCCCAGCATATCAAATCTGTATATATATATAATGAAAATAGTGATAAGAGGGGTCATTAAAGATAGGTTAAAGTAGAGAAAAGTGGTTAACGTAGAGGTTAAAGTTAAAACAGTCAAAGAACTAGGACCACAAATCAGGCGAAGTTGGTCGAGCATGCATTCAATGCCGGTCAGACATGACGGTCCAAGTGGCCATCCTATGAAAACTTGCGACTGGGGTTAAGAAGCAAACCGTCAATTTTTCAGCCAATCGTCCTTACCGATCGAACGACATGTCCGGTCGGACAAATGGTAACCCTCCAATAACAAGAAAGCTGAGTGAAGGACAAGCTGATAGCTCCTATCAGTACGACCGAGCTAGGACATTCGTACCGAGCGGCCTCCGGTCGACCTATAGTGGGACCCACCTACATATCTCATCGTATTCTTTTGAAAGTTTGTGTCACTGACAACAGAGTGCGTCTAGTATGTAAATCGTACTTTGGAAGTTTCTAGCCTGTCACATCAGAGATTTACGTGCCCGCTTAGGAAAATGTGTCATGGAAACTTTTTAACTTGTCGTTTCCTAGGACGCTGGGGAAATTGTACACATGCTTTGGGATGGGTGCGCAGACGCTACAGTGACACTATATAAAGAGGCTCCATCCACAGGTAGAGGTAGGCGATACTTCGTTATCTACTCACTCTTAGTTACCATTGATTTATATTATTCTTTTCCATTGAATCGATAACTAACTTGAGCGTCGGAGGACCAACACAAAGAACCGCTTTCCAATCCGATACCGACACTCTTAGATTTATAAGATAATAAGGGGTCTTCATCTAGTCAACTGTGGGGCTCCGTTTTCAATCCATCATCTTTGTATCCTTCAGATAGGATGAATGAGTAAACGAGTTTTTTTTTATTTTAGAATTTCAAATTCAACACAACAAATTTTAAATCAAACGATATAGAAAAAGGAAGTCAAGGGAAGACTATAGTTGCTATTGTGGCGTATGTTATAAATGATACTTTCTTAGAATTAGTATATGATTCGGATCTCTACTATTCCTTTGTTAAAGTTTTTTCCTTTTGATCGATCGACTATGTCCTCCCATAGAACTTATGACTAAAAATACAAGTGCAAGAAGTTAGGAGACTATAAAACAGGTAGCAAAGTTTAGTGAAGAAGAAGTTTGGCAATACCGAAAACACATTCCACTCCCTCTTCTAAATCTTAGTGCATTTGATGACTCCAATAATGAAGGCAACTGTGTATTTTAAGATCATTAATAGAGAAGTGATGGCTTTTTTCACTCATTTGGGTTCCTCCTCTCCACCTTCACAAGCGACTAGGATGATTATTCTTCAGTGACTTCACTCTCAGAGTTATATGGACCAAAGTATATCAGTCGAAGGTTCAAAGTATATCAGTCGGAGGTTGGCGTTGCCAACGTGACCCCTCCAATGATCAAGTCAACACCGGGCTGGAAAAAGGAAGGCTCGCACGCGTGATAAAGCATTAAGAGTTTGAAAGAGGAAGACGAAGAAGATTAGCCTCTACGAGTGAGAAAAAAAAACTATCATATCTTCAGTCTTCACCTATGCTTATATAGTCGCAGAGGGGGAAGGTCCATGTATGCCACCACATGAGTCGGGAACCATAAGTTAGCTGGTCAGACGGAGCTAAGTAGGGCGACGGAGAGGACAACAACGGAGTCGTACACCCGGTATGGAACGAGCCATTGACCAAGAGTCACCTTCAGTGCAGACTACCATGCTAAGGGTAGTTATGCCGCAGTGTACGATGACTATGGTTGTCGGGAATTGTCGGAGGTGTCGAATAAGGCTAATATAGTACGTGACTCAGAGCCATCTCAACTATTCTTGAGGCCCTAGGCGGGAAAAAAAGTAAGCCTTAATTTTTTTTTAAAAAAATAAATATTAAATATCTTATTAGTTGTAGTAAAAGGTGAAATTCGCCACCCTATCGATCCACATAGCCGACCCCATGACCATCTATGAGAAGGTAAATTGGGAAACAATAGTTGACCACTGCAGGGAGGGCATTTTTCTTTACTTTGTTGAGATTCGACCCCTTGCCCACCCACAATAGCCAAACTCAACCATGCCCGGGGCGACATTTAATTTTATTAGTAAAATTTAAAAGGACAATTTCATAGATTGTTAATGATTATTTTTACATTGGGAAATAGTGGCCAATTAGGTCATGTAGCAATAACTTTCTCTTGTGCCAATGTCACTTTATGTTAACTAATTTGGCAACGAGTAATAAACTATTATAATACTATTAATATACATTTTAATTACTATTTTTTTAACAATTATCAATCACTTTTAACTTCGATAGAGGAAGGTCTTACTCAATAAAATTATTGTTATGTGACATAAATGTAATAAGTTTAAGTAGTAGATATAGTCACTATGTACAAGAAACTCTTCCTCTGGATCTCACATTGGTAAGAGCTTCGTGAACCAAACTATCTTTTTATTAATTTTAACTTTGATAAATTATCAATCAAATTTAATTAGCTAAAAATATTTAGCTATTAAACATCAATGACAAATGATTAAAAATAAAAGAGTGTGCCTCATGGAAGAGTAAGGACACAATAATAATAATAGTATAAAAATTGATAATGAAGGAGAAGAAAGAAAGGACAATAAAATTTAGAGAAAATGATAGGGTAATATTAAATATGTTTTGACTTCCAAAAGTATTTTTTATAAGATAATATCAATTAAGTATAACCAATAAATATTTATAATTTCTTAACTAAACTTAATTTTGATTAGTAAATTAAATTTTATTAGTAAAAAAATTAAAATTATGAATTAAATTTTAATAAAAAATAAAAATAAATTAACAACCAAATCTAACTTTAACAATAAAAAATTAAATTATCAATTAAATCTACCATGAGTAAAAAAAATAAAAGCAATCAAATTTAACTTTAATCTATAAAAAATTTAAAAATATTAGCTAAATCTAAAAAATTAAAAATTATTGATCAAATATAATTTGGCTATAAAAAATAAAATTAATAATATATATATTATAATTGGGGCCCTAGGCAGAGACCTTAATGGCCTATGCCTTGAGTTGACCCTGATATGACTTGAAGTCGTCGAGCTGCCTTGTAAGGTCAGGCTATCTTATATGATCGAGCTGCCTTGTATGGCCAAATGAACTTGGATTGATATAAAACTAATTCCTATATATTCAGCTACCTCTCCTAACTATATTTATACCCTCAAATATCAATTTTACTTAATATTTTGAGAGCGATGATTTATCTAACATGAATATATTTTAAAAATTCAATTTGTGATCCAAAAATTATTGCTATCAGTACATTGAGTCAAATTGGTATTTGAGGTATGGATATAATAAGGAGAGGTAGATAGACACATGAAAACTAGTTTATATCAATCCAAGGTCATTTGGTCGATTAGTCGATTTTGCCTAAAACTGTCTAATGGACCAAATAACCACAAATTGACATGAAACTAGCTCATATATATTCGTCTACTTCTCTTGATTATATCCATGTTCTCAAATGTCAATTTGAACAAACATATTAAGAGTGATGATTTTTTTAATTCAGATGTATTTATAAAATTTTTGAATGTCAAAATTTTAAGCAAATCAGTCGACCGAACTTTGAAATCAATCGACTAATTTTTTTTTTATCAAAGTCGATTTTAGGTAAAATAGGTTGATGGATCAAACAATCTCAGATTGATATGAAACTAGTTCCTATGTATTTAACTAGTTCTCCTGATTATATCAAGCCTTCAAACGTACTAAATATATTAAGAGTAGTGATTTTTTGAACCAGGTTGTGTTTAAAAAATTTAATTCATGTTCAAAAAATCACTGCTCTTAATATATTGATCAAATTAATATTTGAGGACATGGATATAATCAAAAGAGGTAGAAAAACACATATAAACTAATTTCATGTCAATCCTGTTGGTGCAACATTCCTCAGGTCAAGGTTGACCTGGTTGACCAAGCTTGAGTCTTGGTTTGGATTTCGATGTTTGACAATGCAAGGTTGATTGAAGAAGAGTCAAGTAGGTCAAGGATGACCGGATACTTGATTGGGAAGTCCTAACTGGGATGTTAGGCAGGAGCAAAATCCTGGTGAGTGAAGCCAGGTGAAAGACCTAGTGAGTGAAGCTAGGCAGGAGAAAAATCCTGGTGAGTGAAGCCAGGTGAAAGACCTAGTGAGTGAAGCTAGGCAATTGAGAAAGTCCTGGTGAGTGAAGCCAGGCAAGAGAAATCCAGATGGGTCAAGGTTGACCAGACATCTGGTGAGAGTCCAAATAGGTCAAAGGGATTGACCGGATACTTGGCACGAGGAAGAAAAGTCCAAGTAGGTCTTAGGGAGAGACCGGATACTTGGTAAGAAGAGAAAAGTCCAAGTGGGTCAAAGGGATTGACCAGACACTTGGTGAGAGAGTCCTAGCTGGTCAAGGGTGACCGGATGCTAGGTCTTATGTACCAACAAGTCATGGTTGACTAGATGTTGGTTTAGGGGGCTTTGGGCTTGGTTTTGGGCAAAACCAAGATCCGGATTGATCACCGATTCCAGCGGGTTTGGATTGATCCGTGGATTGATCCGGGGTTTGGATTGATCCATGGATCGATCCAGAGATCTGGATCGATCCACCGATCGATCCGGTGAGTCCTCGCGAACCCCTCCGGATCGATCGGTGGATCGATTCAGAGGTCCCAATCGATCGATGGATCGATTGGGGGCCGCTTTCGCGCGATAAGCGCCGGATCGATCCGTGGATCGATCGAAGTTTCTGATCAAACGATGCGGATCGATCAGTGGATCGATCCAAAGCCTCCCCGATCGATTGGGAGCATTCCAATCGATCGGGATTTGACCGTTAGCGTCGATTTAAGCCGCAGGCGTTCATTTCCTTCGGCAGAACTTCACCGATTCATTCCAGATTCATCACAGCTCCTCCCCAGCACTCTCTAAGCTCCTCACCGCCAGTTCTTGAAGGTTCTTGGAGGTTCATCCAAGTCAAGAGGCGAGTTGCAACAAGAAGAAGAAGAAGCTAGGGTTTTTACTGCATCTCTTGTAAGCTTTTGCTTATTCTTTACTACCCTTTCTTCTACTTGTATTGAGAGTCTTGTAGGGCTTCTCCGCCTTCGGTAGTTACCGAAAAGGAGTGTTTATTAGTGGAGGTGTGTGTGTGTGTGCGTGGATCCTTGGACTAGTCACCTCTTGTGAGGTGGATACCAAGTAAAATCCTATTGTTAGCATTGTTGTAATTTGTTTCTTTGTATTCCGCTGCGCATCACTTTGAAGAAACAAGCAACAAAGCACGACGAGCACACACGAAGCTATTCACCCCCCTCTAGCTACTTTTCGGTCCTAACAAGTGGTATCAGAGCAAGGTTGCTCTTCACCGGAATCACCGCCGGAAGGGGCAAACATAACAAGCAAAGCTAGAGGGTGAAGAAGTTGGAGCAAATTCATCAAAGTCAAAGAATTCAGGAAGCTCAACTTCAAGATGCAATTCCAAGATGGACTTGGATTTGATACAAGGGTGGCTCCACCATACACATCCACAAGCTTCGATTCTTGGAGATCAAGAATTGAAAATTTCTTGATGATGGAGATAGAGCAATGGTTTGCTCTAATGGAAGATTTTAAGGCTCCAAGGAATTCAAAGGGCAAAGTTCTCAAAAGGAGCAAATGGAGCCAAGAACAAATCCAAAGATGTGAGGCCAATGACAAAGTGACCAAGCTTTTGGTCAATCTATTGCCGAGCAACATCTTGGAGAAAATTGGAGAAGTTGAAGATGCCAAAGAGCTATGGAGCAAATTGGAAAAGGCTCATGAGATCCCCTCCACTGTACCTAACCAAGAAGAATCCAAAGAGGGCAACTCATTGGAGCAAGATCAAGAGGAGGACTCCGAAGTTGAGAGATGCTCAACTTCCGAAGAAGAGGAAATCCAAGAAGCTTCATTCTCAAGGGAGTGTAATCAAAAGAGCAAGGAAGGAGCATATTCCTTGTTTCATGTACAAGAGGATGAAGAAGAAGGTGAAGCCTCCACCTCTAGGATTGAGGGGGAGCAACTCTTGGTGACACCGGATCAAGAAGAAGGAGAATCCTCCATATTCGGGTCAAGAGAAGAAGAGGATGAAGAAGCTTCCACCTCCACAAGTCAAGATAAATCAATTGGAGGGAAATCGATTTCGGATCAAGAGGAAGCCTCTACATTCATATCAAATGGAGGAGCAAGTGCCACCCCTACACAAGAAGGTATAAATAGTTCAATTAATAATAAGAATCATATTATATGTTTTGAATGTAGGGAACATGGGCACTACAAAAGCAAGTGCCCTAAATTGGCCAAGAAGAAGGGCAAAGTGGCACCTAAGGGCAAGGAGAAGCCAAAGGAGACCATCCCCGGAACAAAGAAGAGCAAGGAGCACATTGTGTGCTTCTCTTGCAATCAAAAGGGGCATTACCGGAGTCAATGCCCTAAGGGGAAGAAGATGGTCAAGGCTCAAGGAGGAAGCTCAAGTCAAGGGGAAGCCTCTAAGGTAAAAAGGAATGTAACTTTTATTGAGTCTATCCCTTTATATTATGGTAAAAAGCATGCTAGTGCTAACTTATATCATTTTAATGCTATTTACCATAAGAATAGAGAGCATGGTAAAATTAAGGAAAATAACGTAGCTTACCATGCTAAAACTACCACACCTAGGATTAGGAAGGTAGATAAAAATCTAGGCAATCACACTAAGGACCTTAGCTACAAGCCTAGAAATAAAAATGCTCATAAATTTAATGGAAAACCAAAAACTAAGGACTTAGTGATAGAAAATCAAGTCTTGAGGTCAAGGCTTGATAAAATGGAAAAGACCCTAAAAAGGATGGAAAATATCCTAAAAGGGCAAAATGAGCATAGCCTAGGTCTAGGAGCACAAAGGTCATCTAATGGCCATAGTGGTTTGGGATACAAACCAAAGGCTAAGAAGGATGTAATCTCTTACCATAGGGTTCCATATAGTTATGGAACCAACCCTAGGTCTAGTGGTCAAGCCAAAATACAAGGAAGTTATCCCTAAGAGTATTTTTGCAACAAATGTGACTAAGACTTCTAAGAAGTCTAAGAAAGTCACAAAGAAGGTTACAAGGAAGCAATCTCTCGAGTTGACCTAGAAAAAGTGACCAAGACTTCTAAGAAACCAAACAAGGTCACTAGGAAGGTATCTAGGGAAGTTATCCCTAGTGAATACCTAGAGCATCCAAGGAGCACCAATAGGTTTTGGGTTCCTAGGAGTATTTTCTCTATCCCATAGATGGGTTAGAGAGTGTCAACTCTGAGAAGAAGGGTAGTTAACCCAACTTTGAAGAAATTGACACTCAAGGAGCATTTTCAAGGTTTTTGTTAACCTTTGAAAATGAAATGGATTTATTGTTAATCTTGGAAAGAGTAAAATGTGCTATAAAGGAAGAAATTTGAGATGACTTTAAATGGCACGAGAAATCAAGTGTTAAGAAATACCAAATTGGGACTTTGGTATTGTCTTAGGAATTTAAGGCAAATCTAAGCCTTAATTTAAAGTGATTACTCTTATGGGAAAATGAAATATGTCAATATTTGAGGAATGTTTTAAATTTTTAATTGGCATAATTAATTCAAGAGATTAAAGAAATGTCAAGTTGGGTTTTGGCATTTTCTTAAGGAAATTGGGTAATCTAGGGTTTATGCTTTAGGATTAGCTAAGGGTTAAGGATACTTAGATAGATAATCTAGGTATATTTTAATTATGCAAAATCCTGCCATGTTTGGTTGCCCATTATATGCCATGACATCATGTTTTATTTGTGCATTCATGACTTATTATGAAAAACTCAAAAATACCATGTCATGACATACATACATCATGTAGTTATAGGAAATTTTCTTCTGAAAAATTATTTCTTTTTGATGTATGCCATAACATTATCATGCATTAGTTTAATTCCTTGTAATTAAGGACAAATGACATTTAACAACACTGATTAACAAGTGACATCCTAGGTGGATGTCTAATATCTCTAAAATACCTAGGTAGATATGCATGATCCCTAGATTAGGGCAAAACCAAAATCTACATCTCACAAAGACTATAAGGTAACTTGTATGTGTTTTAGTGTACATTAGATACAAGTGAGATGTTAGGATGATGAACAAAGCTCAAGATGTTGATTTAGTGCATTCTTTTGAGTTTTTAGGTTCATCAAAACACATAGTTATGTGTTTTCCCATCATTGGGAAAGCTAATGTACAAGTCATGTGCATTAAGCCCAAGGAACATGGTGGGATATTGGTTTTGAAAATGTTTTTAAAATGATTTTGGAAAACCTTAGTGAAGGCTATCTTTTGATAGTAATCACCATTGAATAGTTAGACACAAACTTGAAGAAAACACTAAAGTTTTTGCAAGTTCTCAAGCTTTTGTCAATCTTTGAAAATATGATGTATTTTCATAGAAAACTATTTTTCCATGATAAATTATACCCTAAATAATGTCTACACAAATTTTTACGATTTTTGGAATTTTGTAGAATTTTCTAGGGGTTTCTGAAATTGGCTGAAATTGAATTTCAACAATTTCAGGCCTCCAATCGATCAGTGGATCGATTGAGGTGCCCCAATCGATCAGCCGATCGATTGAGAAGGCATTTCTCGCGAGTAGAAGCTCGCTGGATCGATCAGCCGATCGATCCAAGAAGACTGAATCGATCAGTGGATCGATTCAGCAGGGTTCAATCGATTGGAACCCAACTCGAATCGATTGAAGTTGCTGATTTTGGCTGGGAAAGCTTATTTTCAGCATTTTGAACCTATTTTAGTCTAGGAAACCATTCCAAACCCCTGAAAATACAGTTGTATACATAAAAAGGGTGTTTTTGTGTGGAAAACAAGGATGGAATGGTTAAGGAAGGCTAAGTTGAAGTTTAGGTTGAGGTTTGTTTCAAATTTTGAAAATTTGAACCTCAAAACTTCTAAAATTGGGTTTCCTAAAGTTTTGGGGATTCCAAGTCATTGTTGGTGCAATGACAGAAGTTACCACCATGTCTTTATGGGGAGGGATTCTTTAAAGACATAAAATTTATTTTTCATGAACCTTGGAAGGTGGTTAACCTTCCGTTAAGAACATGCTCAAGGTTGAGCATTTGAACTTTAATGGGGAGTGGATATCCTCATTGTTCAAGTGGTTTCAAGTGGATAATGCTCAAGGATGGGCATTTGCCTACATTGGGGGAGAATGTAGGGTTAAGGTTAATGAAGGGTATGGGACCTTCATTATCGTGCTGATCACAACGAGTGAAGTTGTGAACGACGATGAGCAACTCTTCAGGGGGAGAGTTTTCAACAAGTGAATCTGTTGATGTGTGCCCAAAAATGGGGCATGGTTTGATGTGTGCCAATAGGGGGAGAATGAAAGGGAGTAAGTTAGGCTTTTATCACCGAGAGGGAGTTTGCCCTCTTAGGGGGAGAATGAAGGGCTTAACTTATGCATTCATTACCTAGTGGCATGAAGAAGGTTTAGGCTATGGGATTAGCCTAACTTACATGTGGTATTGTAAGTGATAGTGTTGGTATTGTCAAACATCAAAAAGGGGGAGATTGTTGGTGCAACATTCCTCAGGTCAAGGTTGACCTGGTTGACCAAGCTTGAGTCTTGGTTTGGATTTCGATGTTTGACAATACAAGGTTGATTGAAGAAGAGTCAAGTAGGTCAAGGATGACCAGATACTTGACTGGGAAGTCCTAACTGGGATGTTAGGCAGGAGCAAAATCCTGGTGAGTGAAGCCAGGTGAAAGACCTAGTGAGTGAAGTTAGGCAGGAGAAAAATCCTGGTGAGTGAAGCCAGGCAAGAGAAATCCAGATGGGTCAAGGTTGACCAGACATCTGGTGAGAGTCCAAATAGGTCAAAGGGATTGACCGGATACTTGGCACGAGGAAGAAAAGTCCAAGTAGGTCTTAGGGAGAGACCGGATACTTGGTAAGAAGAGAAAAGTCCAAGTGGGTCAAAGGGATTGACCAGACACTTGGTGAGAGAGTCCTAGCTGGTCAAGGATGACCGGATGCTAGGTCTTATGTACCAACAAGTCATGGTTGACTAGATTTTGGTTTAGGGGCTTTGGGCTTGGTTTTGGGCAAAACCAAGATCCGGATTGATCAGCCGATCCAGCCGGTTTGGATTGATCCGTGGATTGATCCGAGTTTGGATTGATCCGTGGATCGATCCAGATCTGGATCGATCCACCGATCGATCCGGTGAGTCCACGCGAGAACCTCGGATCGATCGGTGGATCGATCAGAGGTCCCAATCGATCGGTGGATCGATTGGGGCCTGGAGCGATAAGCGCCGGATCGATCCGTGGATCGATCCGAAGTTTTTCCAGCATAGAGGCGCTGGATCGATCCGTGGATCGATCCAGCCTCCCGATCGATTGGGAGCATTCCAATCGATCGGGATTTGACCGTTAGCGTCGATTTAAGCCGCAGGCGTTCATTTCCTTCGGCAACTTCACCGATTCCCAGATTCATCACGGCTCCTCCCCAGCACTCTCTAAGCTCCTCACCGCCAGTTCTTGAAGGTTCTTGGAGGTTCATCCAAGTCAAGAGGCGAGTTGCAACAAGAAGAAGAAGAAGCTAGGGTTTTTACTGCATCTCTTGTAAGCTTTTGCTTATTCTTTACTACCCTTTCTTCTACTTGTATTGAGAGTCTTGTAGGGCTTCTCCGCCTTCGGTAGTTACCGAAAAGGAGTGTTTATTAGTGGAGGTGTGTGTGTGTGCGTGGATCCTTGGACTAGTCACCTCTTGTGAGGTGGATACCAAGTAAAATCCTATTGTTAGCATTGTTGTAATTTGTTTCTTTGTATTCCGCTGCGCATCACTTTGAAGAAACAAGCAACGAAGCACGACGAGCACACGCGAAGCTATTCCCCCCCCCCCCCCCCCCTCTAGCTACTTTTCGGTCCTAACAAATCCAAGGTCATTTGATCCATCAGACGATTTTGGACAAAATCGACTGATGAATCAAATAACCTCGGATTGACATGAAACTAGTTCCTATGTGTTTGTCTATCTCTTATGATTATATCTATGCCCTTAAACGTCAATTTGACTCAATATATTGAAAGTATTAATTTTTTAAACATGATTATATTTAAAAAATTTAATTCATATTTAAAAAATCGTTACTCTCAACATATTGGGTCAAATTGGCATTTTTGGACATGGATATAATCAGGAGTAGTAGACGAACACATAAGAACTAGTTTCATATCAATTCGAGGTCATTTGTTCCATTAGTCGATTTTGTCCAAAATCAGCTGATGGACCAAATGATCTCGGATTAACATGAAACTAGTTATTATATATTTGTCTATCTCTTCTATAATATCCATGCCTTCAAATACAAATTTGACCCAATATATTGAGGGTAATGATTTTTTGAATATGAATTAAATTATTCAAATATTTTTATATTTAAAAAATTATTACTCTTAATATATTGAGTCAAATTGACATTTGAGGATATGGATATAATCAGAAAAGGTAGACGAACACATAGGAACTAGTTTCATGTCAATCCGAGGTCATTTGATTCATCAATCGATTTTGGATAAAATTGACCGATGGATTAAATTATCTCAGATTAACACGGAACTAGTTTCTATGTGTTTGTTTACTTCTCCTGATTATATCCATGCATTCATATACCAATTTGACTTAATATATTAATAGCAATAATTTTTAAAACAGGTATTAAATTTTTCAGATATATTTGATCTTGTCCGAGAGCTGAGTCGATGGATGCTGGGGGTGTGGCGCTCTTTGCTGACTCCATGTAGACTCCGGGATGACGTGGTCTCCGGTGAACTTGCAACAAAACTGAACTGGGAAGGGGATCCCGGCGACGACCCTCTGACGCTCAAGTCAGGCGAGAGGAAATCGAAATAGTGTAACGAGGCCAAGAGCTACGGTAGATGAGAATGCATACCTCCGTCGAAGGTTGGGGGCCCTACGGATGCTTCAATTGTTGATTTTAGTATTTAGCGAAAGGTTACACCTATGGGTTCCATATTGCGAGTCAACCCTACTCCACTAGTACCAATAGGCAGCATAGGGGAAGAAGCACTACACCTAGGAATCAACAACATGAAAACTTTGTTATAAATTACCCTTTTCCTTATCGGTATCGGGGCTAACAAGAATGGTTGGGACAACAAACATCCATCTCGTTTGTACTTTGGGTATCCGTATAACCATCAAAGATCGTTGAAGTGACTAATTCCTGGAAATAGGGGGCGTTGAGGACAAAGAAATTGTTGGAGTTACCATTTCCATCTAGTACTAATATACTAATACAGTTGGTGTTAATAAAAAACCTCTTGCAGGAAGGCTGGCTAGAGATTTCTTGTAAAAATACTAGCTCCTTTCAGTTCATAATGAGAATAGTCAAATTTGAATTTCATGGATTATTTCCCTTAGTACTATGCGCAGAAAGAAGGGAGGAGCCATATGAAATGAAAATCTCACGTACGGTTCTGGAACGGAGATTCTTTGAATAGAATGAACGACCGTAACGGATGTTGGCTCAATCCGAAGGAAATTATGCGGAAGCTTTACAAAATTATTATGAAGCTACGCGACCAGAAATTGATCCCTATGATCGAAGTTATATACTCTATAACATAGGACTTATACACACAAGCAACGGAGAGCATACAAGGGCTTTGGAATATTATTTCCGGGCACTGGAACGAAACCCATTCTTACCACAAGCTTTTAATAATATGGCCGTGATCTGTCATTACGTGCGACTATCTCTACTATAGAAAGAAGAAAAAAAGATCCAATTAACTAGTAAATACTAGAATGAAATAGGTTTTCTACATATGCGTCGTCTAAAGCAACGGTTTTTATCAGCTGTAGCAAGTAAAGAGACTTCACGAGAACCAAAATTAAGAAGAAATGGATAAAGCCTATATACTCCATGGATAAAGGATTGAATTGATAGAGAAAGCACCGTAAAGATCAATTAGCAAGCTATTTGGTTGATAGAGTTAAGAACTGCTTTGCTTACTTATCCCGTGATACAGGATAAAAGTTAGGAATCAAATTATGTAATAGAGTTGATCCACTAAGGTATTGAGCAGCGGTGTAGCATCAGATCCCAAAGATCGTAAGTTCTTTTTTCTTATATTATATTAGTTAGGATATTAGGGAGGAAAGTCTTTTTCAAAAATTCTATATCTATATTATATAAATTCCATATATGCAATCGAGATAGTTACCTTTCAGAGAATTCTAACACTATATTTTAACACTATTATATATAGGATATAGGGTCGATCCATACTTCATTCCTCTGAAGGTGGGAGAAAAGATAAAGCTTTTTATTGATCAAAAAATTAGAGTTTTAAACTTATGTAATTAATTTCTTCTGGCTAACCCAACAAAAATGGGATACTTTTATGACAATATGACAAATTTAATTCAATTAACATATTAACATAAGGTAGATTAAGACGGGGCGCAAGCAAAAAGAATCGATTGTCGAGCCGTATGAGGTAGGAAACTCTCAAGTACGGTTCGAAGGGAAGGAGTTACCTATTCCGACCGGGGAGAACAGGCCATTCTACAAGGTGATTCTGAAATTGCAGAGGCTTGGTCCGATCAAGCTGCTGAGTATTGGAAACAAGCTATAGCGCTTAGTCCGGGTAATTATATTGAAGCACAAAATTGGTTGAAGATCACGAGGCGTTTTGAATAAGACCACTCCCCTTTTTAATTCATTAAAATTAGTTGTTGGATCCATCAATCAAATAAAATAGATCGTGTTCCCATGAAAAGATCCAACCAAGAGTTTCATTATATCCTTTCTTTATAAAATCATTGTATGGTATCTCATAGGGATAAAACGGTATAGAATAAAACTAATAAAGCTAGTAAAAGAAAGATACAAGATACAGTGGAATGACTAAATATGGATAAGATATAGCAATGGATCTTATTAATTCTAATGAATGATCTTGTGATTTCTAGTAAAGGAATAGAATATTTTATAGAAGTAGATTCATATGGGTACTTATACATTCAGATATAAGTGTACTAGTTTAGGTTGCAAAAAAAAATTGTTTTTTCGTTTCGCCGGGAAAGTACTTTCCAAGGGAAAACAGGCCCCTTGGGCACCTAATCGTTATGTCATAATAGATCCGAACACTTGCCTCGGATTGACATATCATAATTGCTCTAGTGAATAACTAAATAGATGGATGAGAGATAGGAAAAAAAGGATTAATCATAAAAAAAATAGCTATCTTTCGGAGGTTCACTAAAAACTTGATGATTGGCGGGTCTCTTTGTATGTGTTGTCCGGAAAGAGGAGGACTTAATGATTATTCGTTCGCCGGAACCAGAAGTTAAAATTGTTGTAGATAGGGATCCTATAAAAACCTCTTTCGAGGAATGGGCCAGACCCGGCCATTTCTCAAGAACAATAGCTAAAGGCCCCGATACTACCACTTGGATCTGGAACCTACATGCTGATGCTCACGATTTCGATAGTCATACCAGTGATTTGGAGGAGATCTCTCGAAAAGTATTTAGTGCTCATTTCGGTCAACTCTCCATTATCTTTCTTTGGTTGAGTGGGATGTACTTCCATGGCGCCCGTTTTTCAAATTATGAAGCATGGCTAAGTGATCCTACTCACATTGCACCCAGTGCCCAGGTAGTTTGGCCAATAGTGGGTCAAGAAATATTGAATGGTGATGTGGGTGGGGGTTTCCGAGGAATACAAATAACCTCCGGTTTTTTTCAAATTTGGCGAGCATCTGGAATAACTAATGAATTACAACTTTATTGTACCGCCATTGGGGCATTGGTCTTTGCATCGTTAATGCTTTTTGCCGGTTGGTTCCATTATCATAAAGCCGCCCCAAAATTGGCTTGGTTCCAAGATGTGGAATCCATGTTAAATCACCACCTAGCGGGGTTATTAGGACTTGGGTCTCTTTCTTGGGCGGGACACCAAATCCATGTATCTTTACCGATTAACCAATTTCTCGACGCTGGAGTTGATCCTAAAGAAATACCACTTCCTCATGAATTTATCTTAAATCGGAACCTTTTGGCTCAACTTTATCCTAGTTTTGCCGAGGGAGCAACCCCCTTTTTCACCTTGAATTGGTCAAAATACGCAGAATTTCTGACTTTTCGTGGAGGATTAGACCCAATAACGGGTGGTCTATGGCTGACCGATATTGTACACCATCATTTAGCTATCGCAATTCTTTTCCTGATCGCAGGTCATATGTATAGAACTAACTGGGGCATTGGTCATGGCCTTAAAGATATTTTAGAGGCTCATAAAGGTCCATTTACAGGGCAGGGCCATAAGGGACTCTATGAAATCCTAACAACATCGTGGCATGCTCAATTATCTCTTAACCTCGCTATGTTAGGTTCTTTAACCATTGTTGTAGCTCACCATATGTATTCCATGCCTCCCTATCCATACCTAGCTATTGACTATGGTACACAACTTTCGTTGTTCACCCATCACATGTGGATCGGTGGGTTTCTTATAGTTGGTGCTGCTGCACATGCAGCAATTTTTATGGTAAGAGATTACGATCCAACTACTCGATACAACGATCTATTAGATCGTGTCCTTAGACACCGCGATGCAATCATATCACATCTTAACTGGGTATGTATATTTTTAGGTTTTCACAGTTTTGGCTTGTATATTCATAATGATACCATGAGTGCTTTAGGACGTCCCCAAGATATGTTTTCAGATACCGCTATACAATTACAACCCATCCTTGCTCAATGGGTACAAAACACCCATGCTTTAGCACCTGGCATAACAGCTCCTGGTGCAACAGCAAGTACCAGCTTAACTTGGGGAGGTGGTGAGTTGATAGCAGTAGGCGGCAAAGTTGCTTTGTTACCTATTCCATTAGGAACCGCAGACTTTTTAGTCCATCATATTCATGCATTTACGATCCACGTAACTGTATTGATACTACTGAAGGGTGTTCTATTTGCTCGCAGTTCCCGTTTGATCCCTGATAAAGCAAATCTTGGTTTTCGTTTCCCTTGTGATGGACCTGGAAGAGGGGGGACATGTCAAGTATCCGCCTGGGATCATGTCTTCTTAGGTCTATTCTGGATGTACAATTCCATTTCGGTAGTTATTTTCCATTTCAGTTGGAAAATGCAGTCGGATGTTTGGGGTACTATAAGTGATCAAGGAGTAGTAACTCATATTACAGGAGGAAACTTTGCGCAGAGTTCCATTACTATTAATGGGTGGCTCCGAGATTTCTTATGGGCACAGGCATCTCAGGTAATTCAGTCTTATGGTTCTTCATTATCTGCATATGGTCTTTTTTTCTTGGGTGCTCATTTTGTATGGGCTTTCAGTTTAATGTTTCTATTCAGCGGCCGTGGTTATTGGCAAGAACTCATTGAATCCATCGTTTGGGCTCATAACAAATTAAAAGTTGCTCCTGCTACTCAGCCTAGAGCCTTGAGCATTGTACAAGGACGTGCTGTAGGAGTAACCCATTACCTTCTGGGTGGAATTGCCACAACATGGGCATTCTTCTTAGCAAGAATTATTGCAGTAGGATAATGGCTAGGAGGATTTGAAAGGCATTATGGCATTAAGATTTCCGAGGTTTAGCCAAGGCTTAGCTCAGGACCCCACCACTCGTCGTATTTGGTTTGGTATTGCTACCGCACATGACTTCGAGAGTCATGATGATATTACTGAGGAACGTCTTTATCAGAATATTTTTGCTTCTCACTTTGGTCAGTTAGCAATAATTTTTCTGTGGACGTCCGGAAATCTCTTTCATGTAGCTTGGCAAGGAAATTTTGAGTCATGGATACAAGACCCTTTACATGTAAGACCCATTGCTCATGCAATTTGGGATCCTCATTTTGGTCAACCGGCTGTGGAAGCTTTTACTCGAGGAGGTGCTACTGGTCCAGTGAATATCGCTTATTCCGGTGTTTATCAGTGGTGGTATACAATCGGATTACGCACTAATGAAGATCTTTATACTGGAGCTCTTTTTCTATTATTTCTTTCTGCTATATCTTTAATAGCGGGTTGGTTACACCTACAACCGAAATGGAAACCAAGTGTTTCGTGGTTCAAAAATGCAGAATCTCGTCTAAATCATCATTTGTCAGGACTTTTTGGAGTAAGTTCTTTGGCTTGGACAGGACATTTAGTTCATGTAGCTATTCCCGGATCCAGGGGACAGTACGTTAGATGGAATAATTTTTTAGACGTATTACCCCATCCTCAAGGGTTGGGACCACTTTTTACGGGTCAGTGGAATCTTTATGCCCAAAACCCTGATTCGAGTAGCCATTTATTTAGTACTTCCCAAGGAGCGGGAACTGCCATTCTAACCCTTCTCGGTGGATTCCATCCACAAACACAAAGTTTATGGCTGACCGATATTGCTCATCATCATTTAGCTATCGCAATTCTTTTCCTGATCGCAGGTCATATGTATAGAACTAACTTCGGGATTGGGCACAGTATCAAAGATCTTTTAGAAGCACATATTCCTCCAGGGGGTCGATTAGGGCGCGGACATAAAGGTCTTTATGACACAATCAATAATTCGCTTCATTTTCAATTAGGTCTTGCTTTAGCCTCCTTAGGGGTTATTACTTCCTTAGTAGCTCAACACATGTACTCTTTACCTGCTTATGCATTCATAGCACAAGACTTTACTACTCAAGCTGCGTTATATACTCATCACCAATACATTGCAGGGTTTATCATGACAGGAGCTTTTGCTCATGGAGCTATATTCTTCATTAGAGATTACAATCCGGAACAGAATGAGGATAATGTATTGGCAAGAATGTTAGACCATAAAGAAGCTATCATATCTCATTTAAGTTGGGCCAGCCTCTTTCTTGGGTTCCATACCTTGGGCCTTTATGTTCATAATGATGTCATGCTCGCTTTTGGTACTCCGGAAAAACAAATCTTGATCGAACCCATATTTGCCCAATGGATACAATCCGCTCATGGTAAGACTTCATACGGGTTCGATGTACTCTTATCTTCAACGAATGGCCCAGCATTCAACGCAGGCCGAAGCATATGGTTACCGGGCTGGTTGAATGCAGTTAATGAGAATAGTAATTCACTCTTCTTAACAATAGGTCCTGGAGACTTCTTGGTTCATCATGCTATTGCTCTAGGTTTGCATACAACTACATTGATTTTAGTAAAAGGTGCTTTAGATGCACGTGGTTCCAAGTTAATGCCAGATAAAAAGGATTTTGGTTATAGTTTTCCTTGTGACGGGCCAGGGCGCCGCGGTACTTGTGATATTTCTGCTTGGGACGCATTTTATTTGGCAGTTTTCTGGATGTTAAATACCATTGGATGGGTTACTTTTTATTGGCATTGGAAACACATCACATTATGGCAGGGTAACGTTTCACAATTTAATGAATCTTCTACCTATTTGATGGGGTGGTTAAGAGATTATCTATGGTTAAACTCTTCACAACTTATCAATGGATATAACCCTTTTGGTATGAATAGTTTATCCGTATGGGCTTGGATGTTCTTATTTGGACATCTTGTTTGGGCTACTGGATTTATGTTCTTAATTTCTTGGCGTGGATATTGGCAGGAATTGATTGAAACTTTAGCATGGGCTCATGAACGCACACCTTTGGCTAATTTGATTCGATGGAGAGATAAGCCAGTGGCTCTTTCCATTGTGCAAGCAAGATTGGTCGGATTAGCTCACTTTTCCGTAGGTTATATATTTACTTATGCAGCTTTCTTGATTGCCTCTACATCAGGAAAATTTGGTTAATTTAGTTATTTATTGTTTTTATGTACTGTATCAGCAACAATCTCATTTGTTTCGATGGATAGGGAGGATGAGGATCCACCTTCTTATATTTTTACATCTAGGATCCGAACTCTATCATAAATAATAAAATAGGAACTGAACATTATATTATGGCAAGAAAAAGTTTGATTCAGAGGGAGAAGAAAAGGCAGAAATTGGAACAAAAATATCATTTGATTCGTCGATCCTCAAAAAAAAAAATAAGCAAAGTTTCATCATTGAGTGAAAAATGGGAAATTCATGTAAAATTGCAATCCCCACCACGTAATAGCGCACCTACACGTCTCCATCGGCGTTGTTTTTTGACTGGAAGACCTAGAGCTAACCATCGAGACTTTGGGATATCCGGACACATACTTCGGGAAATGTTTCATACATGTTTATTACCGGGCGCAATAAGATCAAGTTGGTAAGGAGAAAAATATCCTTTCCTGTTTGTATAAATTTCTATGATTTATGATTGTAGAATACACTTTTTACCATTCTGTATAAATGGAGTATGCTATTTGTACAGAATGGTAAAGAGGTGTATTCCACCTTTCTTCGTCCATAAGTTCCCGGTTCTTCTCTTCAGCGCGGACGCGGAGTAGAGCAGTTTGGTAGCTCGCAAGGCTCATAACCTTGAGGTCACGGGTTCAAATCCTGTCTCCGCAACATAAAAAAATTGAGGTATAACTAATTAATAAGTATTTTTTTGGGGGGGCAGAAGCCAAAAAAAAGGTAAAGTATAGAACTACTACTATAGTAGTAGTTCTATAGTAATTAGTATTACTAGTTCGAATTTGCGATCTTATCTCTTATCTTATCATAATACATTACTTCACCACGGGCGGATAGCGGGAATCGAACCCGCATCTTCTCCTTGGCAAAGAGAAATTTTACCATTCGACCATATCCGCATTTTTTTCTTTTTGATATGCATGCATATGTCCACACATATATGACATGTAACATATATCATATATGCGTTTGGATCATATGTACAGGCCAAATATTCAGATACAAGAATAAAATATAATTTTTTTGGAACTCAGATTGAATCTTAATGGGCCTCACAATCCGAATTTCTTAGAACTTAGAAATTGAAGGATTTCCTTTTTTGGATCGGGGAAATAAAAAATAAGTTTCAGTTAAAGAGATGAGAGAATTAAGGATACCCACCAGAAAGACTAACCCAATCCATAATGATGTACCGGAAAAGAAAAGATTTTTCTTACTTGACCAACCATCAGGAGAAGCAAATACGACGGGTACGCTAATCAATAAGATTGATGAAGTAGCAATTAATGCAAAAACAGCCAATTGGAAAACAAAAGTCATGCTTTTAATCCTCCAAGATACCAACAAATAAATATACCATTTGATCCCTCTATCAGACAAGAAATTGTAATAAAATACATCATCAAGGGATTTGACCATGAATCAATTGATTCTTTAGAACTTAGAACTTATTACCACTTTATTTTATTCGGACATGGAGTCGAGGGGAGTTTAGTATTTACTTCACAAGTAGAAATACTGATGATGCATATCATGCATATATATATTTAATATATTTACAATATACAAATAGATACATCGAAATATAGATTTGTATCTGGGATGTTTCTACAGATAGGAGTGGTATCCACCCCCTATGGCCATGTTCTATTCGTAGGAAGAAAATCAAAAATGTCTCTCGGAAAGATGGCTGAGTGGTTGATAGCCCCGGTCTTGAAAACCGATATAGTTTTGAACAAACGACTATCGGGGGTTCGAATCCCCCTCTCTCCTTTTGCTTGCTGAAAAATTTTGTTCTTTATTCATTTGGCCCTGCCCTTTTTTCATAAAAGGGAAAGGGAATGGCTCGGCTATTCCACCTAACCGAGCCAGAATAAAAAAAAAATAGAATATATAGAAAAATACAAATAAGAAAATATCAACGAAGAGGGGTCATGGAAAGAACAGGTTCCAAATCACGATCAATTCCTTTTTCAAAGCCTGCTGCAGCTGCACGGGCCCTTCCTGCATGCCACAAATGCCCCACAAAAAAGAAGAATCCTAGAACAAAATGGGAAGTTGCCAACCAACTTCTAGGAGAGACATAATTGACTGCATTGATCTCCGTAGCTACGCCACCCACGGAGTTTAAAGAACCTAAAGGAGCATGAGTCATATATTCCGCCGAACGTCGTTCTTGCCAAGGTTGTATGTCTTTTTTCAACCTACTCAGGTCCAAACCATTCGGACCCCTTAAAGGTTCTAACCAAGGAGCACGAAGATCCCAAAAACGCATAGTTTCTCCTCCAAAAATAATCTCTCCGGTGGGGGAACGCATTAGATATTTACCTAAACCCGTAGGTCCTTGGGCGGATCCCACGTTAGCTCCAAGACGTTGGTCTCTAACTAGAAAGGTAAATGCTTGAGCTTGAGAAGCCTCGGGCCCAGTAGGCCCGTAAAACTCACTAGGATAAGCGGTATTATTAAACCAGACAAAACAACAAGCGGTGAAACCAAAGATAGATAAAGCACCTAAACTATAAGACAAGTAAGCCTCTCCAGACCATACAAATGCACGGCGAGCCCATGCAAAGGGTTTGGTTAAGATATGCCAAATTCCACCAAGTATACAAATGGCACCTAACCATACATGTCCCCCAATTATATCTTCTAAATCATCTACACTAACAATCCACCCTTCTCCTCCAAAAGGAGATTTCAGTAAATAACCAAATATGACACTTGGACTAAGGGTCAAGTTCGTAATTTTTCTTACATCTCCCCCCCCAGGGGCCCAGGTATCATATATGCCCCCAAAATAAAGAGCCTTGAGTACTAGAAGAAAAGCACCTAGACCTAACAAAATTAAATGAATACCCAAAATGGTAGTCATTTTATTTCGATCTTTCCATACATAACCGAAGAATGGAAAAGATTCTTCAAGAGTCTCGGGCCCAAGAAGCGCATGATAAATACCACCAAAGCCTAAGACTGCAGAGGAAATTAAGTGAAGTACTCCAGATACGAAGTATGGAAAGGTGTCTATAACCTCTCCCCCCGGACCTACCCCCCAACCTAGAGTAGCTAGGTGTGGAAGTAAAATCAATCCTTGTTCATACATGGGTTTCTCTGGTACGAAATGAGAAACTTCAAATAGGTTCATTGCTCCGGCCCAAAATACGATTAATCCGGCATGGGCTACGTGAGCTCCAAGTAGTTTACCGGACAAATTAATAAGTCTAGCATTCCCGGCCCACCAAGCGAAACCTGTGGTTTCTTGGTCACGACCAGCTAAAGTTAAAGTTCCATTAAAGAGCGTTTCCACGTGGTAGAACCTCCTCAGGGAATATAAGGTTTTCATGAGGCTGATCCTGAGCCGCCATCCAAGCACGAATACCTTCGTTTAAGAGAATATTTTTGGTGTAGAAAGTTTCAAATTCAGGATCTTCCGCTGCACGTATTTCTTGGGAAACGAAATCATAGGCACGTAGATTCAGAGCCAGACCAACTACCCCAATAGCACTCATCCATAAACCAGTTACGGGTACAAATAGCATAAAGAAATGTAACCAACGTTTATTAGAAAAAGCAACCCCGAAGATTTGGGACCAAAAACGATTAGCAGTAACCATTGAATAAGTCTCTTCGGCTTGAGTTGGGTTAAAAGCACGAAATGTATTTGCACCATCACCATCTTCGAATAAAGTATTTTCTACGGTAGCACCATGAATAGCGCATAGCAGAGCAGCGCCTAATACTCCGGCAACTCCCATCATATGAAATGGATTTAACGTCCAATTATGAAACCCTTGGAAAAAGAGGATGAATCTAAATATAGCTGCTACGCCAAAACTTGGTGCAAAGAACCAACCAGATTGACCCAGTGGATAAATCAAGAATACGGAAACAAAAACAGCAATTGGACCAGAAAATGCGATTGCATTATAAGGCCGCAATTGAACAGATCGAGCAAGTTCGAATTGACGTAACATGAAACCTATTAGTCCGAAAGCACCATGAAGAGCAACAAAAGTCCACAGACCACCTAATTGACACCAACGAGTAAAATTTCCTTGTGCTTCAGGACCCCATAGTAGCAACAAAGAATGTGCTAAACTATTCGCAGGAGTGGAAACTGCAGCGGTTAAGAAATTGCAACCTTCCAAATAGGAACTTGCCAATCCGTGAGTATACCATGAAGTTACAAAAGTTGTACCTGTAAACCAACCTCCTAAAGCAAAATAAGCACAAGGAAAGAGCAATAGGCCGGACCAACCTACAAAAACGAAACGGTCTCTGCGTAACCAATCATCCATAATATCAAATAGATCATTTTCTTCTTTGGTAAATTTACCAATGGCTATAGTCATAGCGATCCTCCTATTTAACTACTTCAACCATTTCCGAACACCCCATAGCATTTCCAAGACATAGGTTAGTTCGATTATAATGTGGACTTTTCTAGTTCCATGCCCCGTACAATGATGGGTATCGAAGATACAAACTATCCTTTTCTATTGGGCCACAAACCAATCTAGGTAAATAAATCCATGAGCTCGATTCGATTAGTCCTTATAGCTTATCTTAATACTTACTTTTATAACTTTATTTATATAAAATACTATAAAAATACTATTATTTTATAGTATAATTACTATACTAAAAACTATAGCAAAATTGCTATAATCAAGTAAAACTTTAATAAAATAAATAAGTATTTGAACCTTGAATTGTCCTATGACTCATATTCCAGAATATATCCTTTGAACGGGTCAAACAAAAAATAAAATTCACTATTTTTTTCTTGCTCCTAAACTAGATTAAATCTTTAAATAATGGTAGACTGGAAATGAAAGTTCCTTTTTCGTATTTGTTCTATATTGTATTAGCGGAAGAACAAAACAATATCGGATTCTAAAATCAAGAAAGTATATTTAAAATATTTTCTTGATTTTATGTATAAACTTTTACTTTTATATATTTTATATGTATATGTAGCGAAAAAAATATTGATTTATTCCCATGGAGTATCCAGCAAGAAGAAGAAGATTGATGAAATTGGAAATATCGACAAATTCTTGCCTTGCGCGGGATAAGGAAATAAAAAACCCACTTGTACAATTTAATCTATATCGAATTTAAATATCAGAATAGCTGATATAGTCGTCATTCAATGGGTTAGGTCCACTTACGTTTTCTTTATTTAAAATTTTATGCTGGGTTTGATAAGAACAACGGAGAAGTAAGAATACTTTGGTTTGGTAATTCATAATAGTGATTGGACATTTCATAAAAATAATTAGACATCTAATTCTAGAATATTCCTGTCAACAAACAACAATTTTAATAATTAAACATGAAAAAAACTACTCTCTCATTACAGGATAGGGTAGACTAGTTCTAATAACTACAATTATTAATTACTATTTATACTTATAGTAACTAATAATAATGAATTAATAATGTTTCATTTTTTAATAAACTTTCTAACTATAACTCGTAACAATAAAAAGTCATTATAATGGTGGTTACCATTTGCTTTTTTTTACAAATAAAAAGAATATCTCTATTCTACACCGAAAATGAAGACTAAAACTTTAGTTTAGTGAAAAAAGCCCCTTATCGGATTTGAACCGATGACTTACGCCTTACCATGGCGTTACTCTACCACTGAGTTAAAAGGGCCCTTTGTATTCAATTCATGAATTATAGCCATTTTCATTATGAGTCTACTGCACTGCATACTGCAAACAAATACAAATATAAATAATATATGTACATATCATATACATAGGGGTTTCATTTATATTTATAAAGTAAAGGATCAATTCGATTTACCCTCAAAAGGTGAAGCGAGTCAATTTTATTTTAATAATGCAATGAATTGTTTCAAGACCGACCCCGCCTTTTTCCTTTTACTGACCAATCAAAATGAGATTTACTCGATTGATACATGTACCAATCTGACACTGACATAGATTCAATAGATTTTATTGAATTATGTGATGAAGGTATTCGTACCCTGAACCGAATTTTTATAAAAAAGTAAAAAAGAGAATTTCTATCGTTTTTGAATTTTCTGACTTAATGTGAGATAGTGACATGCACGGTCTATTTTATCTGAACAATGAAGGAAGCAACGAGTTTTAAATTAAAATTAATGAGTGAAGAAGAAAAGAAATTAAGTGAGTTTTTACACCCTTTTTCGTTATGCTGGACCAATCACTGCCCGAACGGACAGAATCCTATATCTCCTTTCGCTATATTCGCTATACTATATATAATATATATATAGTATTTTATATAAATACAAATTGAATAAAATAAAGCAAAAAAAAATAAATAAATGAAAATTGGACGGTTCATTTATTCCCATCCAATAAAAAATTCTATGGAATCATAACACAAAAGTAGAAAAGAGTGTTCGGATTTAGTCATATCATTAGATTATATTGACAATTCCAAAAAACTATACATACTATCATCATAGTATGATGACAGTCGGGCGGATATGCCCCTATCGTCTAGTGGTTCAGGACATCTCTCTTTCAAGGAGGCAGCGGGGATTCGACTTCCCCTGGGGGTACTACGAAAGGAAGTTGATTATGGATTATCCATAAGCCTAGAATGAATTCTTCCTGGGTCGATGCCCGAGCGGTTAATGGGGACGGACTGTAAATTCGTTGGCGATATGTCTACGCTGGTTCAAATCCAGCTCGGCCCAAAAATTCGCCGCTCCATAAATATGATATAACCAATGATATAAGAAATTTGTCCTCCATAAAAATGGAATCCTTCTCTTTTACGGATCAAGCATTTTTTCTTATGTATCCATGTTTTTCTGATTCATTCTGATCTTTCTAAGACTCTAGATTGGTAATACATAATCAAAGATTATGAAAAGAAAAATAGTTTTTTCTCGTTGAAAGGTTGATTATCCATTTTTGGCACTAAAAAAACATGGGTTACTAGTAATCTGTGTTACTTTGACTATAGTCCATATCTATGTGTATATAATATCAGTTAGTATATCATTCATGTCTCTCTTACAACACGACGAAGAAAATAAAATGGTTTTTTAAAACCATTAAGAATATGTATACCATACACCTCGCTGGGATTGTAGTTCAATTGGTCAGAGCACCGCCCTGTCAAGGCGGAAGCTGCGGGTTCGAGCCCCGTCAGTCCCGAACTAGGATCCGATCCGTTAAATAAATTTATCCATTTATTTAACGTGAAAAAAGAAAGAGGGAGCAAGAGCTAATACCCAGCGGGATCCCTATTTCTTTTGTTTTTATTTCGTATTTATCATCAGACAAATATGGGAATTTCCATTTCTTTCATTAGTGCCGATTGATAAGAGAGAGACATAACATAATAGTTAGATTCGTACAATCGGTAGTATTCTTATATTTACTTTACTATTTGAATTTAAGAGATACTTGTCCACTTTTGTTTTTCAATATTCTTGATAAATAAAATAGAAAAGAGTACCCCTTTTTACCGGAGTACATATGCAAATTGTATTCGTTTATTGTACGAGACACAACGAACTTAACATAAGTGCCTCGACAGAGTATTCGTCAGGGTAAATGAAAACCCCTTTGAGCTCCAACTTTTTTTGGGGGTATCCTCAATGACTAATTGGAAACAATCTATCTCATTTTCATTCAAATAAACTAAATTGCACACTCAATTTTTTATGTATGCCTTCCAGTTCCAGTCCCAATTGAAGGAAGAAATACTAATAAAATAAAAGAGGAGTGTTACTCGTTCTCCTCTTTTATTCATTGAAATTATATTCGATTTTTTCTACTTAACTCGTCCTTTTTCCATCTCACTCCTACTCTTTTCTTTGGATCTGTGTATCATCCATAGAATACCTCATAATTGTATGTATAAGTATAATATAATGAAGGAGGAATATATAGGGAAGACGATAGGGTTGGGTTATTTATAGAAAAGAAAAAGTGGAAAAGGATGTAAATTTCCTGATCCAATAAAGAATCCTTTTTCAGATTTAGTATAGATAAAGGATCTTACTATGTTATACTATTCAATTCTCGACGATGAATTTATTTGATAGATCATATATTGTTATTCATAATACTGATCCGATTCAGTGTCATCAGAATGCAATTTATCCCATTGAATTTACAGGAATCCAATTTCTCATCTCTATGGGATTAGATCCCGAGTTATTGCGAAGTAAAAAAAATGAGATTATGGAAGTAAATATTCTCGCATTTATTGCTACTGCACTGTTCATTCTAGTTCCTACTGCTTTTTTACTTATCATCTACGTAAAAACAGTCAGTCAAAATGACTAATTTGATTGAAACTTGAATTATTATTTCTTATCAATGATTGAAGAAAGGAATTCAAACTTCAAGTCTTAAACGAAATGATCTGGCTGGAATCATAAGTATCTGAGATAGTAGTATCTAAGCCTAGATAGTATGGTATAGTTATATACTATTATATAGTATATATTATCATATTCATTATTTTCATAGAAAATTGTATTGTATACGGATATAGACTTTTTCCTATAAAAAAACCCATATCTAGATCAATATACAATATGTATGTACATGGATTAGATGTATATCTAAATAGTACATCAAAATAGCAGCCCAATTCTTTTTTTTTTTTTGCTACATTTACCTGTGTGTATTTCGATCGATCCAAAATAATTGAAGGCCAACTGTTCTAATTCTTAACCTATTTTAGAATTTATTTATATAGGATAGATCCTGAGATCCATCAAAAGAATCAATGGAGCAAGAATAATATGGGCGTATACTAATCTATTAGAAATTTAAAAATAAATAAAAAAAAGAGAAAATAAAATGAAACCAAAGAATCTTTTTCTTTTTTTAGATTTCCCACCACAAGAAGCTATTGCTTGATCCATTAACAGAAAACATGATCCGCGGAGTTCTATTGGAGTTCTATTCTATGATAATTTATTCAGATTTGTAAAAGGGAATAGGTTAATAGACTCCTCTCCATTCCATTTTTATGGAGAGGAGTCTATTAACGAAAGGTGAAATACACGATACGTGAATCGTGCAACGAAAGAAGGATATAATCTTCTTATGTGTAGAACCTCTTTTCTTTGGTTTGGACAACAACTAGTCACTTCCAATAGAAAGTATGTATTGCCATAATCTAATTAGATTAGCGGAACGACTTTATGTTCTCTTAGAACAGTAAAAGTAAAAAAAGAAGGAAACAAATAAAGAAAAAAATAAAAAACCCATTTCTGGTTTTTGTTCATTGTAATATCCATAATTCTGGTAAGAACTGGTTTATTAAAATAGAATGTTTAGGAAGAATCCGGTTGAAAAAATTTTCCTATCATGCGTAGATTTGAGTTTCGAAATAGAACTATAGTAAAGTAATCATTCATTGTTTGATCGAATGTTTATTATTCATTATTGTATTTTCTTATTCATTATTGTATTTCAGTATAATTTTGAAACAGAGACATTCTTAAAAAAGAAAAAGCTTCGCAAAATGCTCAATTAAACAATTCATACAATTAAATTAAAAAACTAGTAGTACCCCTCCCTAAAGTCCACTCCTTCCCCATACTACAAGTGAGAGGGAAAATGTAAAGACTACCATTAAAGCAGCCCAAGCGAGACTTACAATATCCATATGAATTATGTCTCCTATCTCTATGAAGGAATTATTTAATTATTGATTAATAATCATAGTGGAATTAATGGCGCAGAGTCAAAATATAATTCTGACTTAAAGCTATTAATGAACCAATCCAATGAATCTACTTGTAACAATATTCTAAGATTTCTGGTAGAATTTTGAAGTATAAGTATTAAGTACAGATATGATACACATACCTTTTCTTGAAAAATTAGATAGCAAAGGAATACTTCTATTCTAATGAAATGAAACATGTGGGAATACTAAGACCTACTGTTTGTTACCCTTTTTTTTCGACTTTTACTTTTACTCTATAAAAATAAGAGTTGACCAACTATCCTGATTGAATGTTTGATTACTCAGAGACCCTCGTGAGTCTGGATATAAAGTTTCTTCAATCCTTTCCACAACTCTTAAATGGATTTCCCATCAGCCTATCTAATCTAATTCCAGATGGAGTCAGTAGACACAATTTTAGTAATGGTAGTAAAAAATAATTAGGAATTCTTGATACTCTTTCGTACAATCTCTTCTTCAATCCTAGGAGAAAAATGGATTGTCTTTTAGGAACCTTTGGATACTTTCGACCTCTGATTTTCGTCGTTCTGAATTCCAGAATTGACTCTCGCTATTAGTAAGACTCACTTCATCCCTATTTGTATCGGTTTGAGTCACACCCAAGGACCTTATTTTGAGAAAAAAACTATCGATAGGCTTATACTTCTCCGGCTCCGGGGACAAAATTCGTCGAATTAAATCAGTAGAATAAGAAATCCCCCGTTTTTTGTTGATCAGGCGACACCCAGATTTGAACTGGGGATAAAGGATTTGCAGTCCCCTGCCTTACCACTTGGCCATGTCGCCAAATCCGATCCAAATCTCAAAAAAAATATAAAATAGGTAAAAAAAGAGTATTCATCCATATTCTTTTACTAAGATTCTATTACTAATTCTTTTCTTTTTTTTTATCCAATCCAATTATTCTCTTCGATTGGTTATCACACCCCTTAAAAACTCCCCCTTCTCTTTCCATTGAGAAGGTAAAAAATGGATTTTCGGTCACAGACTGAAAAATTTAGTGCAAATTGGAACCATTAACTATTTTTTTTGAATTAGTGAAAAGTTCTTCAATTTGTATCTCAAATTATTGCCTTTCCTTACTGGCATAACAAATTAATTTAAATATAACAATATATATGATATGTGTATATGTAAACCCACACCCCAAAAACAAAAATTGTTACACATATACCGGGACCGGGACGAGTCTTTTTTATGTACATATCCCATATCCTTATAGGGAATCGTCGTGTTTTTTTTTCGTTTTCTATAATACAATAGAAAAAGTAGAAATTATGATATGGTGTGACCTGACTTCTGTTGCCACAAGCAAAATTGCTATAAAAAAAAGATGAGATGAGATATGTGGATAGCTATACCGGCATATACTTTACTTAGGAAATATTATTCCTATTATGCAATTCAATCATATTCCATAAATCCATATATTATATATAGTAAAAGTCAAATTATATTTATATTATATAGTAAAAGAAAAAAATTAACTTTAACTAAAAGGGAAACCATATTACTACTGGCTTTCTTTATCTCATTCATAGAGATTCGATTTCATTCTGAATCCATTTATTTTTTTGGTACCCAATCAATCTAATCGTATTATCATAATAATAGGTAGAAGTTGGATGAATTTTTATATTCTATATAAGACTCCATAAGTGTAAGTGGCGGAATTATTCTGGGAATGCTTTATAAATTCATTTCCATTTGTACCTGATTTGAACGATCCTGTATTAAGAGCTAAATTGGCTAAAGGGATGGGACATAATTACTATGGAGAACCCGCATGGCCCAACGATCTTTTATATATTTTTCCAGTAGTAATCCTAGGTACTATTGCATGTAATGTAGGCTTAGCGGTTCTAGAACCGTCAATGATTGGTGAACCGGCGGATCCGTTTGCAACTCCTTTGGAAATATTACCTGAATGGTACTTCTTTCCCGTATTTCAAATCCTCCGCACAGTAACCAATAAGTTATTAGGTGTTCTTTTAATGGTTTCGGTACCAACGGGATTGTTGACAGTACCTTTTTTGGAGAATGTTAATAAATTCCAAAATCCATTTCGTCGTCCAGTAGCTACAACAGTTTTTTTGATCGGTACCGCAGTAGCTCTTTGGTTAGGTATTGGAGCAACATTACCTATTGATAAATCCCTAAGTTTAGGTCTTTTCTAAATTGATTCAACCCTAAAATACCATAATGTAGCTATCTAAGGAATAGTGACTTCAAAGTCACTGTTCCTTAGATACATTAATTTTTTTATGATCATTCCACGAAAATACGAATTGTGTCAAAAAAGAAAAACCCATTTTTTCTTTTTCTTTCGATTTTTAATTTTTATTAGAAAAAAAGATTAAATAATTACAATGGATTTAAAAAAAATGAAAACTTATTCTTAGGTAAATCAATTTAGAAATGCTTTCGTAAAGTGTCTGATATCTCTTTCACATCTTCTATCCCAATTCTCATAAGATCTTCTTTACTCTTGCTCAAAAGTTCTAATAGTGTATGTATATTCGACCTTTTGAGACAATTATAGGTCCGATAAGGTAATTCTGATTGGTCAATAAAAATACATTTCAATGGAATTTCTTTTTTGTTTTTCTTTAGATTAGTTAATCTATCTTGAAAAGTAAAAATCGGTAGAATAAACCTGTTTTTATTTTCTTTTAATTTAAAATTAATGTCCTCTTCTTCCCCATGTAGAAAAGGAATAAATAAATCAATCAAATTACGAGAAGCTTCATAAAGTGCTTCCTTAGGAGTTAAACTTCCATTTGTCCATATTTCTAGAAAGAGTATCTCTTCTTTTTCCTTCCCATTCCCATAAGAATGAATACTATGATTCGCATTTCGAACAGGCATAGATACAGCATCTATAGGATAACTTCCATCTTGAGAGTTAATTGTTGGTTTTGTACAATATCCGCGATCTCTCCTTATTTGTAATCCAATACACAAATCAATTGGTTCCGTCAGATTAGCTATATGTTGTGTTGTGTCAACTATTTCCACGGAAGGTGGTGAGATGATATCTTGAGCGGTTACGTATTTAGGGCCCTTGACGTAAATGGATGCGTCTCGAACTCCATGTATATTACTTCTCAATACAATTTCTTTCAAATTTAGTAAAATTTCATGTACCGATTCTTCAATACCTACTATCGTAGAATATTCATGTGGCACCTTCTCAGATTTTGCACATGTGATACATGTTCCTTCTATTTCTCCAAGTAAAGCCCTTCGCATGGCAATACCCATGGTATCGGCTTGACCTTTCATAAGTGGGCACAGAATGAAACGACCATAATAAAGACGATTACTATCTATTCTTGATTCAACACACCTCCCCTGCAGTGTTCGAGTGGATCCTACTACTTCCTCTCGAACCATACTATAATAATACTATTATTAGATCAGATCATTGAATCATTTATTTCTCTTGAAATCCTTTTTTATTATTTCTACACACGTCTTTTTTTAGGAGGTCGACATCCATTATGTGGCATAGGTGTTACATCACGTACGAAACTTAGTCGTATACCACTTCTACAAATGGCTCGTAATTCTGCGTCTCTTCCAAGTCCAGGACCCTTTATCATGACTCCTGCTCGTTGCATACCCTGATCAACTACAGTACGAATAGCATTTACTGCTGCTGCTTGAGCAGCGTAGGGTGTCCCTCTTCTTGGGCCTTTGAATCCAGAAGTACCAGCGGAGGCCCAAGAAACCACTCGACCTCGTACATCTGTAATAGTTACAATAGTATTGTTCAAACTTGCTTGAACATGAATAATTCCTTTTGGTATTCTACGTCCATTCTTACGTGAACCAATACGCCCATTCCTACGTGAACCAATTCTTGGTATAGCTTTTGTCATATTTTATCATCTCATAACTATGAGTCAGAAATATACAGAAAGAAAAGATATGGAAATATCCATTTCATGTTAAAAGAAATCCCCCTTTTGTTCTTCCTTTATTTTAAAAGTTTTTTTTGAAAGGGTTATCCTTGTCTCTGTTTATGTCTCGGATTGGAACAAATCACTATAATTCGTCCGCGCCGACGGATCAGTCGGCATTTTTCACAAATTTTACGAACGGAAGCCCTTATTTTCATATTTATTATTCCTTACCTTAATGTTGAATCTATTCCTTGGAAGAAAATAAGTCTCTTGCATTTTTTAATTGTATCGTCGTGAAAATGAAAGGAATGCTTAAAAAATTATCTAATCGTTCGAATCTTTGTTTTGAAGTCTATAAATTATACGTCCCCTGGTTGAATCATAACGACTTACTTCAATTTTTACTCTATCCCCCGGTAGTATCCGTATAAAACTACGGCGGATCCTTCCCGAAATATAACCTAGAATTACATCTTCATTATCTAAGCGGACCCGGAACATACCGTTGGGAAGTGATTCAGTAATTAAACCTTCATGAATCAATTTTTGTTCTTTCATTCCAGGTAAGCTCCTTGAAATATCAACTAATGGAGGAAAAGTTATATAATTCACTTTTCTTCTCTATAAAATAGGAAGTTAGAGATAAAATTAGGATACCGGAGGAGTAGGATCACCATATATATAACAAAAGTTCGCCTCCAATTTTTTCTCGTCGAGCTTCTCGATCCGTCATTATACCTCGAGAAGTGGAAAGAATTACAATTCCTATTCCACCTAAAATCTTAGGAATTTGTTGGTAGTTGGAATAAATTCGTAAACCAGGTCGGCTGATACGCTTTAAAATAGTTTTATGTATTCTTTTCCTAGTCTTTTTATGTTGCAGAGTTAAAACCAAGAAATTTTTGTTACCTTCTTGATGTTTCCGAACGTTTTCAATAAAACCTTCTCGTAGAAGTATTTTCACAATATTTTCGGTAATATTAGTAGATGCTATTCGAATCGTTCCTTTTTTATCCATGTCAGCATTTCTTATAGAAGTTATTATATTGGAAATAGTGTCCCTACCCATGGCGAACTATAATTATTGGTGCCTTCTAATTTTGATATAATTAACATGTTATCTTTTTTGTTTGTTTTATTTTCTTTCATTTTTTTGTTTATTTTGTTTAATTTTTAATATTATAAAAAAAGTATATGCGTGAGACACCATCTACTACTCCACTAAATTTGATCTATTTTAGATGTTCTGATATATCATAGTCTCATTTAGTATTATTTATAATACCTCGGGAGCCAATGAAACTATTTTAGTAAAATTCAACTGTCTCAATTCTCGAGCGATCGCACCAAAAACCCGAGTTCCTTTTGGATTTCCTTCTTGATCAATGACAACCGCAGCATTGTCATCATATCGTATTATGATACCGTTGTCACGTTTGAGTTCTTTACAAGTACGTACAATTACAGCTCTAATTACTTCTGATCTTTCTAGTGGCATATTTGGCACTGCTTCTTTAATTACAGCAACAATAACGTCACCAATATGAGCATATCTATAATTACCAGCTCCTATGATTCGAATACACATCAATTCTCGGGCTCCGCTGTTATCCGCTACATTCCAAAGGGTTTGAGGTTGAATCATATCATTTTATTGGAATCTGTTATTTTAATGGAAAGGATGAAGGAAAGAAAAAAAGAAATATTTTCTGTCCAGAAATAAATAAACTTGCAGTTGTTTTTTCATCCTCAATATACCATTTAGTTCTACATCTCCATCCTGACAAATTTAGTTCGTATAGGCATTTTGGACGCAGCTAGTGAAATAGCTGTTCTGGCTACAGTTTCAGATACTCCACTCATTTCATAAAGTATTCGACCTGGTTTAACAACGGATACCCAATATTCGGGGGATCCCTTACCCGAACCCATACGTGTTTCTGCGGGTCTTACTGTAACAGGTTTGTCGGGAAATATGCGTACCCATATTTTTCCACCACGACGCACATATCGTGTCATTGCTCTTCGTCCTGCTTCTATTTGTCTAGCTGTGATCCAAGTGGGTTCGAGTGCTTTAAGAGCGTATCTGCCGAAACAAATATGATTGCCGCGACAAGATATTCCCTTCATTCTTCCTCTATGTTGTTTACGAAATCTGGTTCTTTTGGGGTTATAGTTGATGGTCATTTCTTAATTCGATCTCTACTGCAGAACTGGACACGAAAGTTTCCTTTCATCCAGCTCCTCGCGAATAAAAAGATTCACTAATATGACATATTACAGATACACATGAAAAAAATAATCCAATAAGACATTTATCAATATTGAATTTGTTATATAGGAAGATGTATGTACGGGATATACAGATAGAATGTTTCTATTATGCATATTTATGGATTATAGATAATGTTTATAATGTTTTTTTTTTATTTTATAATGATCCTTATTTTGACTCTTCTTAAATGATGCCAAAATATTGTAATGTAATCTAAAGTTTCGCGGGCGAATATTGACTCTTTGCTTTTTTTTATTTCTAGGTCAATCCATGACTTCTCGAAATAAATTCATTTTTTCTCGGTTCGTTCCGCCATCCCACCCAATGAATTATTCGGATTTGTTTTCAGTAGAATCCTATGCAATCACAGGTTTCATCGTTCCTATAGCTTCTCTATTAATGGTTAAGTCTGAACTCTGCAATGGAGCTCCCAACAAAAATTTCTCTTCTCGAGTCAATCTACTTAGTTTTTATTAACTCGAGGCTCTTTATTATTCATATCACTTTATTTTATTATTATTTTATATTTATTTTTATTATTTATTCAGTTTTGATGCTTTATTACATTGCCTTTTATGAGGTAATTCATAGACCATACATATTGGAATCATATATCATTGATATTTTTGTTTTTTCTTTCTCTCATTTCATTTATCTACATCTCTTTATTTTTTCTCAACAACCCATAAATAAGATTATTTCCATAAATAATTTTATAGAAAAGATTTTAGTTGAATTCTTGCAACTATATGATTGATCCATTCATCTCATATAGTGACTGTTTCTTGGGATATTGATATTACGAAGCAATAAGTTAGTTATTAGTTTTTTTATTATACTTATTATTATACTTATTAAGTTAAGTTTAAGTAACTTATTAAGTTTAAGTAGGGATCAGTCTTTTTTTTAATCCCAACTCTTAACTCTAAAGAAAAATTAACGAGTCACACACTAAGCATAGCAATTCTAACAAATGGTCAATCGAATTTTTATTCAACCTTATAGAATTGGAATTGCTTATTTTTGTTTGATTTAATGGAAAAAGAATGAACAAGTTTGTGATTTTTTGTTCTATTACTGAATAGAAAGGAAAGACAAATAAAAGTCTATTATTGCTCCTCCCAAAATATCCAAATTTTGATGCCTAATACCAGCCTATTTTTGTCCGAATGATATAAGAACAATAAGAAATTTGAGCTCGAATGTTTTGGAGGGGAACCCTACCTTCTCTGATCCATTCGACACGTGCAATTTGTTTTCCATCGATACGTCCTGCAATTTGTACTTGAATTCCTTTTGTATCTGCTTGTTCAGTTAATTCAATAGCTTTTTTGATTGCTTTTCGAAATTCAACTCTATTTAATAGGCTATAAATTCTGCAAGAATATTAGGGTTTCCCATAAGGTTTTGCAATTCTTGTGATAGCAATGTTTAGTTTTCGGTTTCCATAATGATATTCTTTTTGTAGGTTCATCTGTAATTCTTCGATTCCTCGTGGTCTACTTTCTATTAAGAACTTTGGGAATCCCATAAAGATTATGATCTGGATCAAATCGATTCTCTTTTTAATCTCTATACGTGCAATCCCCTCGGCGCCGGAGGATATTCTCATATGATTTTGTACATCATTTTTGAGAAAATCTCTTCCCTTAGAATCATTTTTTTGTTGTGCAAACCAAAGGGAATGATGACGTTGGGTTGTACCAAGTCTGAAACCAAGTGGATTTAGTTTTTGTCCCATATTTTTCTATTATATTTTTTCCACCCATATATTATATTTGACTATAAATAATATAACGAATCTAAATCTTAGATTTATCTAATAAAAATTTAGATTTTTCTTTTAATACAATTGTTATATGACAAGTGGGACTTTTTATACCATAACTACGTCCTCGAGCTCGAGGTCTTAATTTTTTTATAAAACTACTCTTATTAACTTTAGCTTCACTAATAAATAAATCAGTTTCCTTCAAATTCATATTATGACTAGCATTTGCTGCTGCCGAATAAACCAGTTTTAAAATTGGATAACATGCTCGATAAGGCATGAGTTCCAATATCATAAGTGTTTCTTCATATGAACGCCCGCGAATTTGCTCAATTACTCTTCGCCCTTTGAAAACAGACATATTACATATATTTTGAACTAAAATTCTTATTTCTTTATCTGAAATTGAGTTATTTATCATATTGTTATTTTGTTTGATGCAATGAATGTTAAGCACTTCTTTTTTTTATTTATTTTTTGCGTATAGCATACATATTTATTTATATTGTATAACATATTTAGATATTTAGATTGTATATATGTATATTAAATACAAATACATAAGTATATAAAGTATAAGAAATGAACTTAACGAGATAGATTATCGTTTCTTGCGTGTCTCGTAAAACAAGTAGGTGCAAATTCTGTTAGCATACGATCCTTATATAAATAGGTGATTATGAATAGCGATTGTATGGCCAATCATTATAATAGTAGATGATCTTACAATTATTTCTTTCTCTTCCTCGTGTTGAGTTTTTCAATTTTGATAAATGATTTAAAAAAGGTTTTTTTAGTGAACGTGTCATGTCACAGTGTATTACTCCTTTTTTTACATTTTTTTAAAGATTAGCATTCTATGTCCAATATCTCGATCTAAGTTAAGTATGGAGGTCAGAATAAATACAATAATGATGAATGGAAAAAAGAGAAAATCCTTTAGCTAGAAAAGGGGCGGATGTAGCCAAGTGGATCAAGGCAGTGGATTGTGAATCCACCATGCGCGGGTTCAATTCCCGTCGTTCGCCCATTACATTTTTTTCAAATACAAAAAATTCTATTTTCAATATTCCTATTTACGGCGACGAAGAATAAAACTATCACTATATTTTTTCCTTTTCCTACTTCTTCTTCCAAGCGCAGGATAACCCCAAGGGGTTGTGGGTTTCTACCAATTGGGGCTCTCCCTCACCGCCCCCATGGTCCATAACTACTCCTCTTACTACAGGACGCTTAACTAGCCACCACTTACATCCGGCTCTACCCAAACTTTTTCGGTTCACCCCAACCTTACCCACTTGTCCGCCTGTTGCTAAGCAGTTTTTGGATATCAAACGGACCTCCCCAGATGGTAATCTTAATGTGGCCGATTTACCTTCTTTTGCTATCAGTTTCGCTACAGCACCTGCTGCTCTAGCTAATTGTCCACCCTT